>NW_022111301.1:5295056-5318684 GCF_000313985.2 Echinops telfairi | reverse complement strand
CCTGTTGCCTAATTACATTGTTTAGCTCTATGTCGTCTTTGCTGAGCTTCTTTCCCATTGATCTGTCCTTCTCTGATAGCGGAGTGTTAAAGTCGCCTACTATGATTGTTGAGTCCGTGATTTCTTTTTTCATCTTTTTAATAGCTTGAGGAACTTCGCAGCATCATTGTTGGGAGCATAGGTATTCAATATGCTAATTGTTCTTGGCTTATTGAACATTTGAGCATTATGTAGTGTCCTTTGTTGTCTCTTTTTATGGTTTGGATCTTGAAGTCAATATTGTCGGAGACTAAGATAGCCACCCCTGCCTTTTTGGAGTTAGAATGTGCTTGGTAGACTTCCTGCCATCCCTCTATTCTTAGCATATTCTTGTCTGTGTGCTTAAGATGTGTCTCTTGCAGGCAACAGATTGATGGATTATGTTTTCTGAGCCAGTCCTCCAGCCTTTTTCTTTTAATGTATGAATTGAGTCCATTGGAATTCAGGGTTATTATCACTATCTGTGGGTTCATAGTTGTCATACCCTGTTTTATGTTTTGGGTCTTTACCTATCTCACCTCATATCGGTGTGCTGTGTTTGAGTGGAGATTTTCTGTGTTGTTTTCTTTTTCAACTGCGATCCTCTTGTCCTGATAATTGTTGCTGGCACTTTGGCTACTAGATAGAGCTGGGCTATATGGTAATCTCCTATTTGTTCTTGGTGGAAGTTGTTCCTCTGACCATAATGAGTCAGCCCGTATCTTCCGCAGGCTCGGGTGTTTTGCAGCAAACTCTTTGAGTTTTTCCTTGTCCTGGAAGACCCTTATCTCACCATCCATCTTAATGGATAACTTGGCTGGGTACAGGGTTCTGGGGGAGGCGTTTTTTTCCTTCAGCTTTTGGAAGATGTTGCTCCATTCTATCCTCCTCTTCATGGTTTCTGCTGATAGGTCTGAGCATATTCTTACCTGTGCTCCTTTGTATGTGATTGTCTTCCTTTCTCTTGCTGCTCATAAATTTTTTTCTTTTTCCTTGAAGTTGGATATTTTTACTATTATATGTCTTGGTGTGTTCTTCTTGGGGGCTAGTCTAGCTGGGGTCCTTTCTGCTTCTTGTATGAGTACCTGGTTCTCCCTTGTTAGGGTGGGAAAGTTTTCTTCCAGGAATTCCATTGCTATCTTGATTGTTGGCTTGCATGTTGTGTTGAGTTCAGGGAGACCGATAATACGAAGATTATTCCTTTTTATAGCATCAGTCATTGATCTCAAGCTCTCTTCTGTTTCTTTAATTTTCCTATCTGACTGTCTATCTCGGTTGCTTAGTTCTCTTTGAGTGTCCTCAAGGTCACTGATTCGGTTCTCTGCCTCCTCAAGCCTAATCATAATTCTGTGACCTTGTTTGTGGTTTCTGCTACTTCCTCCGTTAGCTCCTGCAGTTCCCTTTGGTGGGTGGACTTCATCCCCTCTATTGTGGACTTCATCCCCTCTATTATTGTATCCTTGTTCTGGGTTGCTTCCTTCAGCTCCTTTATTACTGCCAGTAGACTTCTGAAGATTTCCTTCTGTGGCAGATCTGTATCTGCTTTTTCTATGAGAGACGTTAGCTCTGCTACTATGTTTTGTCTCTCTGGTTTTTTTTGTTGGGAGTGATGTGGTCTGTTGATTTTTCTTCGATCCTTTCATAGGCCCCATGTTTCTGGGAGGCCAGGGGTCCCTTATCTGTGTTACTGTTAGGGATTCTTTCAGGTGGTTGCCTTTGACCTACTCTAAGGATGTGTCAGACTGCTGTGTAGGCAGAGTTTCCTGTAGGCTTGGTGACCATCAGTGGTGAGATGTTTCAGCTACTGGAGTGGGGGATGTGGCCTCTTGGCTGATTTGACCTGGTCTATCAGAGTACCCTTAGCAGCCCCCCCCCCCTTTTTTTGTTATTTAATTTTAAAAAAGAAAAAGTTAAAAAATTTTAAATATTAAAAAAAAAATTAATTGGGGGGAGGAAAAAGAAAAAGTATGAAGAGGGAGAAGGAAGGAGAAGGTATAAAAGAGGAAATAAGGTTTGATAACGTCCGTGAGGCTGGAGGGGTTCCAACTCTTCCTCCATGTAGCGGGGTGTTGTACACCCTTTATGTAGGGTTCCATAGATGCTGTGTGGGATTATTTGTAAAGGCTAGAACTCTGGCTTTCCCTATTATGCCTGCCCTGCGCTGTATGTAGCACGGCAGTAGGGGCAGGGGGGGGGGTTCCCACAGCCTGGTCTAGGGCCCCAGGGCTGGCAGGGCCTCCACAGCTATGTGTAGAGTCACTGAAAGGGAAGCTGGGCTTATTGTCCTATCTAGGCTGCTGGTATTCCACCTCTAGTTCAGAGGCTTTTATTTTTATTTATTTATTTTTTTATCCCCTTGGTCTGCTAGACTAAAATCAAATTAACTTGTCACACCCAGTCTTTGTCTGCAGCCCACTGCTACTTAAGACTGAGGCTTGGAACTGCGGGTCTTTGTTATGCAAAAAGCCTCCAGGCCCTGCAGCTGGAAATTCCTAGCTAGGTTAATTCACGTGCTGATTTATGTTAAGGCCCCCCCACCCATGTGCTATTTGACGCTGCTTGGAGAGGACTGCAGTTTGGGTTATTAAACAATAATATATATTTCACCTTCTTTTTTACTTTTATTTTTCAATACTTGTGATGTGCTCTGGATTGGCAGCTGTCAGACTGGTCCTCAGAGGGGTAGATCCAGTTTACAGGGGTGTGGGGGTGTGGGGGTGGGCTGTTTGCGTCTCTGCCGATTGGAATTGATTATGCTCCCTGAATCCCGCTTATTTTCTCCCACACCACGATCTACTTCAGGTAGTAATCTGCTTTTTCTTCTATTCTAGATTATGGCTACCCGCCCCAGCCACTCCCCACGCGGTGAGCTCAGGGCAGCCAACAGCGCCGAGAGCTTCCGCGTGGGGTTCTCTGTAGCTTACTGTCCCTTTAAGGCGGCAGCTGGGAGAACCGCTGCAGGCGTGTGGGCTCGCAGAAGCTACCGTGCTTCAAAGCGTTCTCAGTTTGCTTTGTGAGAGGAAATCGCACGCAAAAAAGAGATTCAGGAGAGACCCTAGTACCCTAGTTCTAATTTCTGGATGCCACCTCCCCATTCCCTTCGCCTTACCTCCCAATTTTCTGGTCTGGCAGCAGGAGCTCTGGACGATGCTTCCTATTGGGTCCGGAAACTCAAAATAATCCATTATTGATGTCTATCTAAATTTTACCTTGAGAAGTCACTGCACATAAGTTGATGCCACACAAAGCTTTCTATTTAAATTTAGAAATCTCTGGGATCTGATGGAAAGTAATGGTATTTATTTCCTTTTTATTGCTGTCAGAATTGTGTGACTCCATACATTTTTGGTTACATTTCAGAGTAAAATATTTTCTTCTTCTTTTTTACGATATGGGCTCAACTCCTCCCACTCTCCAAATCAGAGTCCTAAAGTCTAGGGTCGACTGAACATCATGAAGTTTCACATGGTTTATGTGGGTAAGAACCAATGGTGGAACTCAGGAAATTGTTGGTCTACATGCACCACACCTAACAACTGCTGTTGATTTTGCCATAAGCAGAGCTGCACAGGGATTCCTTATGAGATGTTGTTGTTGTTGTTGTTGTTGTTGTTAGGTGCCACTGAGTCACTTCTGACCCCCAGCAAACCTATGCACAACAGAATGAAAAACTGACAAGTCCTGTGCCACCCTCACCATTGTCCTTGTATTTGAGTCCATTGTTAAAGCAACTGTACCAAACCAGCCCGTTCGGGGTCTTCCTCTTTGTCACTACCTCTCTACTTCACCAAATATGGTATCCTTCTCCAGGGACTGGTCTCTCCTGAAAATGTGTCCAAAGTACATGAGCAGTGGATTGTGGGATGATAGATAAGAGAGTTAGAAGTATTATAAAAATTGAGAAAGGGGAAAGGGAGTTCAGTCACATCTATTTTATTTAAAATTATTTTATTTTTGATATTTTCACTGTAAATTAATAGGGTGTTTATATTTTAGATAATCAACGTTGTATTCAATAAGTTATAAACAACCTCATTATTTAAAAAAAAAATCTCATACTTTCCTGGTTATAAGAAGGCCACACCCAAGGAGACATCCTCAGGCTGTGACCTGATTGATAAGTTGGATTCCACCCCACATACATCTTCAATTGACAAAAGGTCATACAACCATCCCAGTTGGTAAGTAGTTTTTCCATTTCTTTAATGAATGAAGCTAGGATCTGGGTTAGAATTATGTTACATTTATAAATTATTTTGGGTAGTACACACATTTTCACAATGTTAAGCTTTTCTATCTATCCATGAACATGTGCATTAAATTGCATGGGGGTGGCCATAGCTGACCTCCTCTGGCTTCTCTGTTGCCACAAAGCAGGGGTGAGACATGCCTCCACTTTCCATCCTTTTGTACTCTTTTAACACCGACCATTCTCCCCATGGCACTCTATTTCTTTGCCTGGTTCCATCTTTCATGGCAATGAACACACAGAACTCACAGACTCTACTCACAATTATGAGGGTATATATGGAAATGAATTGGTTAACACAAATCAGTCATTCCACAGTAAGGATATAATCATTGATCTACAGCTGCACCTTTCCTCTGCCAGCAGGCAAGTCGATCTCTAGTCCTCAGCCTCTCATGCAGTGGTCCCTTGGCCGCTGCCAGTGGAGGCAAGGAAGCCAGCTCACCGTGGCTCTGTCTCACAGTGTCAAGGTCTAGTGCCAGATGAGAAGAAGGCACCAGATGGTCTTGATGCTGCTTCCCTGAGCCTCCATACCACAATTTCTGGTGCCTCAGTTCTGAGCCTCTACCAGTTCAGATAAAGATCTGAAAGAGGTTCTTCCATGGTTCTGGCTTCTTTCTCTGTAAGAAATGACTTTTATACACAGAGGAATGGTTTTGATTGGGATGCGTTTTTATCCATTAGCTAATCAAAGCTCCAAGGATTTGTCTTTTAAGTCACCCCTACTAGTAAAGTGGAATCTAAAGACATCCCCCCAAAAATGAAAGATAATACTTTGATCACACACTCTACTAAGGTCAGAACTTAACCCCACTCTTATCCTATTAGTATATCAGAATTTCCCCCCAAATGGCAGTAGTGTCACAGATTTAGAGTTCAGAATTATAATAAACAAAATAAGGAATTATGGGTAGAAGAGCCATGTTAATCCACTACATCTCAATGTGAGAATTTTACATTTTTTAGGTTGTTTTTGTTTCTTGTGGTAGTGTTGTGTAGTTTTCTTTGTACAAGTCTTTTGTTTCTCTGATTAAGTTTATTCCTAAGTATTCAGTAATTTGTATGATTATTAAAATATAATTGTTTTATTGATTTCTTTTTCAGAGGCTTCTTCCTTTGTACATAGGAATTACATTTTTGTTTTGTTTTGATTGTATTTTGACCTTGTGCCTCGCCATAATGCTGACTTACTTATTTTCGGCTGTTGTTGTTGTCATGTCTTTGGAATTTTTCAGCCTAGAAATCATATCATCTGTAAATAGAGGACATTTATTTCTTCCTTGACAATTTAGGATGCCTTTAATTTCATTCATTTATCTGATAGTTCTGACAAGGATATCCAGCACATAATGAATATAAGTTGGGGTATAGGGCATCCTTGTCTAGTTACCATGAATAGAAGGAATGTCTTTGGTTCCTCCCCATTGAGTGAGATATTGAATATTAATTTTACATATATGGCCTTTATTCTGTGGAGAAATTATCCTTCTATTACAATTTTTTAAAGTGCTTTTTATCAGGAAAGGATGTTGGATTTTGTCAAATTTCTTTTCTGAACCAATTGATCATGTAATTCTTTTTTTTTTTTAATTTATTTTTGTGGATTACATAGTTGTTTTTTCTAATGTTGAAACACCCATGTATATCAGGTATGAATTCCAATTGATTATTCTTTTTTTGATATTTTATTAAATTCTATTGACTAGGATTTTGATGAGCATTTTTACATCTAGTTCATAAGTGTCTATAACACAGACCGGGTGATGGAAACAAAGCTGAAGATCACATGATAGAATATGGAAAGTCCAATGACTTGTTCATAGCAAATACATGGACACCTCTGGATGAAATACAGAGAAATCAAGTAGACTACATCCATGGAAAAATGGGATAAATAAGCTCAATATGTGTAGCTAAAATTAGGCCAGGATTTGAGTTTGGAATAGACCATTAATTGCTCACATGTACGTACAAGTTGAAGCTAAAGAACATTAAAACAAGTCCACCAGAGCCAAAACACAACCTTGAATCTATCCTACCTGGATTTGGGGAAGATCACGAGAAAATAGTTGACACATTGAACACTAAGAATGGAAGACCCGAGGAGCTGTGGGACAGTATCAAGAACATCATTCTTGAAGGAAGCAGAGGTCACAAAATGACAGGAAAGAAAGACAGGATTAAAATGGATGTTACAAGAGACTGAATTTGTTTTTAAATGTAGATGGTGTGGTAGTTACATAATTTCATGTCAACTTGAAGATACATAAAAATATAGGGGTGGTATTCAACTGTCAATCAGGTCACAGACTGATGGTGCCTCCTTGTGGGCATGGCCTTCTCATAGGGAAGGCTCTGGGAACCTCTGCCAGCTCTGTCTCTGCTTTCACCTTCCTTCTGGCTGATGCTGGTTGCTGCCGGAGCCCTGAGATACAGCCAATTCCATTGGATCCACACAACTTTACACCCAACAGCCTTTCATCTCCCTGCATTCTGAATCATTGTATGTGGCCATGTGAGTCTGAAGAGGGACTAGTGTTGGACTTATGGAATTGAACTTGGCTGAGATGATTTCCTGTTATATAATTACTCCTTGATATAAAAAGTTCTTTCTTACACATCTATGAGTGCTTCTGGATTTGTGTCTTTAGTCAACCCAGCCTAACACAGCATGGTACCTTAGGAGTGGGATTCAAAAGAAAAAAAACATGAACATTGAGAGTGGTCAAATGAGTAGAAGAGATACGTATTTGTACCCATTCCAAAGATAGTTGACCCAACAGAATGCTCAAACTATAGAACAAATCTCAGGTATCACATGGAAGTAAAATTTTTTCTTAAGACCATCCAACATATGTTGCAGCAGTAAATTTACAGGGAGCTGCTAGAATTACAGGCAGGATTCAGATGAGACTGTGGAACAAGAGATATTCTTTCTGATGTCAGATGCATCTTGACTGAAAGCAGAGAATACCAGAAAGATATTTACATGTGTTATATTGATTAAGCCAAGGCATTCAACTGTGTGGATCACCACCAACTCTGGATTGCCTTGAGAAGAATGGGAATTCCAGAACAAGTCACTTGTGCTCCTGCAGAACGTGCACATGGATCAAGAGGCAAATGTATAAACAAAACAATGGAATTCTACATGGTTTAAAATCAGGAAGGTGTGTATCAGATTTGTATCTTCTCATAATGCGTATTCAGTCTGCATGCTGAGAAAATCATCAGAGACAATGGATTATATGAAGAATGTGGCATCAGTATTAGAAGAAGACTTATGAACAACTTGAGATATGCAGATGACATGACCTGCTTGCTGGAAGTGAGGAGGCCTTGACGCACTTGTTGATGAAGAGACCAAGGATTGCAGCCTCCAGTATAAATTAGGAACCAATGAAAAGAAAAGCAACTGAGAAAGGTTTGAAGTTGTCAAGGATTTCTTATCACTTTTATCCAAAATCAGGACTCATGGAACCAAAAGTCAATAAAGTTTGCCTTACTCAAACCATGGTATATTCAATCGCTCATACGCATGTGAAATTTGGACATCGAATAAGGAAGACCAAGGAAGAATGCATGCTTTTGCATGTGAATTCTGGCAATGAATATTGACAGTACCATGGATTGCTAAAAGAATGAACTGATCTGTCTTGGAAGGAGTGTGACCAGTGTGCTTTTTAGAAGAAAGGATCGCAAGGGTTCATTGTCTTATATATTTTGAACTTGCTTTCAGGAGAAACCAGTCCTTGGAGAAGGAAATCATGCTTGGTAAAGTAGAGGGGCAGCTAAAAAGAGGAAGGCCCAAAAGAAGGTACACTGATACAGTGGCCTTGTCTCAGACAGCAATTTTCAGAAAGTACCTGTTTTCAATATAACTTGATGACAAATTCAAACCATTTTTGGGGGGTTCTTTTCTGGAAAAAATATAAATAAAAAATATATTTTTTATTTAAAAGCTATTTAAATAAACAAAATAAATAAAAAATATATTTACCTATTTGCTAAATCATTAATATTATTTTCATGTGTAATACATCATCTCCTCTATGGTCTCAGTGAAGTTCCAGCTTTTTGTTTTATTAATTGTCTATTTTGTTTTGATATTTTGCTTTCACCTAGTAGCAAAATTTAAAATATTATAGACACAATATTTAGGGAAATATACATTCATCATCAGGCTATCATAACTCCACAAATATGTGATGCCTCGAGGTCATTTTTGGAATTAAGTCTCTGATATCATTTTAAAAGATGAAATGAGTGGTTACTAGATTTTCAAAGTGTGTTCATGGAAAGGCAGAAATTATTTTTACAGTATTTCAGTCATATTAACTCTTTTGATCACCAGTTTTTGTGAAGAAAACACATTACTAACATTTGACTTGTTTCTGTTTTTGTTTTGTTTTTTCTTACTTAAAAAAAAAATTATTTTATTAGGGGCTCATACAACTCTTATCACAATCCATACATCAATTGTGTACAGCGCATTTGTACATCCATTACTTTCATCATTCTCAAAACATTTACTCTCCACATAAGCCCCCGGCATTAGGTCCTCATTTTCCCCCTCCCTCCCCCCCCTCATGAACCCTTGATCATTTATAAATTATTTTGTCATATCTTGCCCTGTCCGACGTCTCCCTTCACCCACCCTTCGGCTGTCTGTCCCCCAGGGAGGAGGTCACACACAGTTCCTTGTAATTGGTTCCCTCTTTCCTACCCATTCTCCCTTTACCCTCCCTGTTTCGCCACTCACACCACTGGTCTTGTAGGGCTCATCTGCCCTGGATTCCCTGTATTTTCAGTTCCTATCTGTACCAGTGTACATCCTCTGGTCTAGCCAGACTTGCAAGGTCGAATTCGAGTCATGGTAGTGGGAGCGGGGAGGAAACATTTAGGAACTAGAGGAAAGTTGTATTTCTCATCATTATTACATCGCACCCTGACTAGCTCATCTCCTCCCTGAGACCCCTCTGCAAGGGGATCTCCAGTGGCCTACTAATGGGCTTTGGATCTCCACTCCGAACTCCCCCCATCATTCACTATGGTAAGATTGTTTGTTCTGATGATGCCTTATACCTGATCCCTTCGACACCTCATGGTTGCATAGGCTGGTGTGCTTCTTCCATGTGGGCTTTGTTGCTTCTGAGCTTGATGGCCTCTTGATTACCTTCAAGCCTTTAAGACCCCACATGCTATACTTTTAGATAGCCGGGCACCATCAGCTTTCTTCGCCACATTTGCTTATGCACCCATTTGTCTTCAGTGATCCGTTTGACACCTTGAAGGCATCTCTGCTGTGTGGATTTTGTCATGCATTTTCATTGTGAACATGACTTCGATATTTTGATTTTTACCATGGCTCTACTGTGGAGAGTAGACCGAAAACTTTAATTCAAATGTATTTGAGAACACATCTATACTGCTATTTTATAGTAAAACATAGAATTATTTTAGTAGTCTCAGGACTTTAAACTTATGCAAATGGGACACCCACCCACAAAAACGGATTTTTTTTAAGCTATGTATTTAATTTTTTTTTTAACAAAACAACCACATCTCCTTCAGAGTACTCTCCATTACACTTAATACATTTGTCAAATCTGCAATTCCATTCTTGGAAAAAAATTTTTAAACTCATCTGTTTGGACAGTTGACAGCACCTCCCTTGTTTTTTTCCTTCACTTCTTCTATATCATCAAATTACTGTCCTTTCGTGTACCTATGCATTCTTGGAAACAAAAAGAAGTTGCATGGAGCAATGTCATATGAGTAAGGTGCGTGGGGCAAAAGAGGAATGCAGTTTTTTACTGAAAGCTGGCACACTGAGAAGGCTGCATGAGCAGGTGCATTGTTGTGATGGCAAAACTAATTCCCAGTCTGCCACAAATCAGACCTTTTTTATCTCACATGGTTACACAATCTTTTCAGAACCTCCAAATAGAAAGCTTGATTAACAGTCTAACTTGGTGGAATGAACTTCAAATGCACTATCCCTCTCAGATCACATCTGTTTGTTTGTTTGTTTGTTTGTTTACTAGCTTGTGTTCGGGGGTGAAGGTGGTGTTACCCACCCCTTTGTATGTTTCTCTAGAATGCACTTTTCTCATTATACCTCATCATCAAGGGACCAGTGATAATCTTTTCAGAACATTGGACAGAGTTGGAGACATAAAAAGACAATGAGAATGTGTGGTTCAGATAACGACCACTCACCATATCTGTTTGTCTTGAAATGACAGGAGCATGGGAAAAATCCCAGTCTTCCTCGTAGTGAGTTCACAACCATATGTTTATTTCCCTCCAAGGGTCTGTGAAGGGAAGTTACTTGTTTCACTCTGGATCAAAAACAGGTATGCTTTCCTAAGAACTGCATGCAGTTTGTTTGTTTTCAAGCACTGATAGAGCTAAATCTGATTTCCATTTTATGGTGTTGTATTCCAAGATAATAAAAAATTAATCAGTCTAGTCCCTGAGAAAAATAACCAAAAAATCTCTCTTTTGGTTTGTGTGCATATAATATGGAACATTTGTATACTCAACAACTGATTAAACTCAAACTTAAAGTTATCGAGCCAATTCTAACTCATAGTGGTCTTACAAGACAGAACAGAACTGCCCCTCGTGATTTCTCAGTGTTTCTACAGCAGAGCATCTGGTTGTTTTGAAATGATGACTTTGCATTAATAACCCAGTTCACAACCCTCTATGCTACCAAGAATCCTCTGAGAGTTGGTTTCGAAGAAAGACGTTACAATAGACGGAAGATAGTATAAAGAAATACTATGAATGTCACATGCAAGTAAACTTTTGCAGAAAAAAACACTCAGCAGTGGTTTGAGCAGCACATCAACAGGGGGCTTCCAGTAATCCACGCTGAATTTAGAAGAGGACATGTGATAAGAGATGTCACTGATGACATCAGATGCATCTTGGCTGAGAGCAAAGGATGTCATCAGGCTGTTTTTTTGTGTTTTGTTGACTATGAATATGAAAATACATTCTGTTGTGTAGGTGTTAATTAACTGTGGATAAGAGAGAAACATGAGAATTCCAGAACATGCAGAGCCTGTAAAAAAGGCAATAATTTGAACCAAAACATAAACCAAACTCACTGCCATTGACTCAATGCTGACTCATAGTGACCCCCCCTGTGGGTGTCTGAGATAGTAACTATTAAAGGGGTGAAAATAAAGCCCTATCCTTCTCCTGCAGAGCTGCTGGTGGTTTTGAACTGCTGACCATGCAGATTGCAGCCCAACTCCTAACCACTACACCACCAAGGCTCCTGAATGCTTTAAAATCAGGAAAGGATTGTATCTTTTCACCATACTAATTCAATGTATATGCTGTGCATATAATCTGAGAAGCTGGACTATATGAAGAAGAACACCATGGTATCTTAATATTCTCTGTTTTCTCTCTCTGGGCTCTAATATCCACTGCAAAGTTCTCTATAGAGATAACTCACAGATAACTCACAGATAAAATTCATGAGTAAGGCAGTAAGCCACTTGTAATGCCAGTGGGAAATGCTCAGGATTGCATTTTTTATTAGGACCTGTTGCAAAGTTCTTTTAGGCTTGCTAATAGATGCCCAAAGGCATTTATTACAGTAAGCCCCAAACTGAAGGCATTCAGGTCAAACTCCCTTGGTCAGCAAACCCAGCTCCCTGAATAAAGTGCTCAAAGGCAGGCACTCTACTCCAAAAGCCAACCTCCTGTACAAAAGTGCTCAGCTTACTTGCTCCAAGAGTTGGGAAGTCCACCACTCTGTTCCATGCTCTGCCTCCTGATTCTTCTTCTGCTGTTCCACCTCCTCTGATGTTACAGCTCTAACACATAAATCTACTTTAGAAGTACAGTCACAACATTCTTTAAAAGAGAGGGTGATAAGACTTTGTCTCACATACTTTGAACATGTTATCAGGAGAGATGTTTGTTGCATGAGGTAGCAAGCAATCCCACTGTTAATTTTACCCCCCACTTTTCAACCATATTTTGTAGAATGGGCTTTGTTTGCTTGTTTTTGAGGAGTAATGTGTGATTATCCAGGGCTGTAATAATGGACTTAAATATGAGGTCAATTGTGAGGATGGCACAGGAACTGGGCCACCTGTTTTACTTAGGGTCTCTTTGAGTTGGAACCAACTCAATGGCACCCAACATTTGTTGCTACAGAGGGGTTGAAATTAGATTTAGAATGGATACATTGGTAAGTATAATGCTAAATGATATTATTATAAGCTTAAATATAAGTAGAGTTTATATTACTTAATTATATAGACATCACCCCCTACCCCCCACCCCTGCAAGGTGCTAAGTAGCCTGCTTTAAAGAGTTTTTCAGGGAAAGCAAAAAAACAACAAAACTATGCCTACCTTTCGAGCCTCATTTTCCCTCTGACTTTCAGCTTTATCCACCTGCGTCTGTATCTAGTCTAATAGCTGTTTTATAGTTCTATTTAGAGCATCAGGATTGAAATGGCCTTTGGTTTGGTAGACCTTCACCAGAACATTGTCAAGAATGCAGAGCACCCAAAGCAGCGAGGGTAAAATTGCTGTTAATAAACACACAGCTATAGCCAAACCACCAGCAGCAGTACACTGTGGGCGCCAGTGTGCACAGGAAAAGGGAGAATGGAGTCTACTTAAGATAATAAAAGGAGTAACATTCATAAACATTTGTAGACATGTTATTCCATGTGGAAAAAATTGTTCAGTAGGCAATAAGAATCATGTCTCCATACTTGCAGCTTCTGTGGCTATGGAGTATGGGAAGGTAGGGAATCACTTTGCTTGCTTCAAATTTATCTTTCTGTAAAATTAAGGACAATAATGGTGCATAGTCTTCCCTAAACATTAATTTATAGGAATCTATTTGGTGCATACTGGGATTGAAGCTGCCACGCATTGTGGGAGAGAGATGAGACTTTCTGCTCTCATAGCAACGTACAGCTCTGAAAACCAACAGGGGAAGCTCTACTCTGAGTCACTTTGAGTTGGAATTAATTTGACAGCTGTGACATGTCCACCTAAGAAGCACCAATGACGATGGGGCTGCTAACCACAGGACTGGCAGCTCAGACATACCAATAGAGCTACAGAAGTTGAGGTTTTCTTATCTGCTACAGATTTGCAGGAGGAGTGGGAAAACTTTTCTGCCGAGGACCATATGGATATTGATAATATCATTTGTGGGCTACACAGAATTGCCAATTTAAAAGTTAGTCAGCTATTGAGGTAATTAATTTATTACCTATTGAGGTAGTTAATTTATTGTGCCAACCTGGCCAATAAACACATATGGGGTTAATTGAAGGGCAGAGGGATAAATAACTCCATGAGCCTCGCCTTTCTAGTTTCTTGGGTCTCTTGCTTTCTGATGGTCGGACAGGGTGCAGCTGGCAAGGCTCACTTCCTGCAAGACATTCCCAAGGAGAAGCCACATGGACCTACCCAATGAGCCCTGGGTGCTGGAGCAGCCATGTGGAGATCCCTGCCAGCGCTGAGATGTTTACATGCTCACTGACTCAGCTTTCCTCCTGCAGTTGGCATCATTGCGTCTGTTTTGTGAGATGGAGGAGGACTTTGTGCATTGGTGTTGGACATAGGGTTAATGGGTTAATTTTGGACTTGCCGGCTTGGGCAGCACTGGGTAGGGATGTTTTCTTCATGTGCACTTACCCTTTATATAAAATTCTCTCTTATATATGAGTTTCTGTGGATTTGCTTCTCTAAAGTACCCAGACCGATACAGTTATATTTGGTCAAACATTTAAATAACTCACCCCTAATATGAGGACTGGAACTATTTCTGTTTTATGGAGCCTGCGAGGTTAGCTGGTCCTCATGATTTTTAGGGCCCTATAAAGCCTTTGGGCAGGACATACTCCAATCCTACTTACACCCTTGGTACCTATAGTTGAAGTTCTACTATCTTCCAAAGTGTCAGTATAAGTTAGAATTGTCGATGTCAGTGAGTAAGTATGTGTCCACATAAGGAGCCCTAGTGAGGCTGTTGGGTGGGTGTTGAACTGCTAACCCAAAGGTGAGTGATTCAAACCCACCAGCTGTCCCATAGGAGAAAGATGAGGCTGTTTACTCCTATGAAGATTTATAGAGTCACTGTAAAGATGTATAGTGTCGCTGAGTCAGAATCAACTTGGTGGTAGTAGATTGTGTGTCCACATGGCTGAGAAACTCATTGAATCCTTCTAGTCACCCTAGAAAGATGATAGGGGTGTGTGTGTGTGTGTGTGTGTAATGAAGAGAACATAGAACATAGGTGAAAACACACAGGAACCTTGCATCTGGCTCTGAAGGTGCTGCTGCTGTCAATGTCATTGCCAGGTGCTATCAGGTATGTTCCAACTCACAGCAACCCTTTGTGCAGCAGAACGAAGCTCCATGTAGTCACATGTCATGTCCACAATTGAGCTTCTATTGAGGCCGATGGTTACAGGGCTGTGTTAATTCATCTTTTCCAGTTTTCCTCTTTCTCACTGTCTCTCTACTGTACAAGCATAAAGTCACTTTCCTGGGACTGTGCTCTCCTGATAACATGTCCACGGCACATGAGATCTCCCCATTCTTGCTCCCAATTGGACTTCTTCCAAGACATATTTGTTTGTTCTTTTGGCAATTCACGGTTCTTTGAATATTCTTGTTTTCAACATCCTTGCTTGTCAACTCATTAAAGAGGGCTTGTACAGTAGATTCACCCAATGCAATCTGTAGTTTTATTTTGACTGCTGCCTCTGTGAGCGTTGATTGTAGATCTGCATAATAGTAAGTAATATGAAATCATTGACAATTTCAATCATTTCTTTGTTTATCATGATGTTACCTATTGGTCCAGTTATTAAGATTTTCTTTTCTACCTTGAGTTGAAATCCATACTGAAGACTGCAATCCTTGATTTTCTTCTGCAAGTACCTCTAGTCCTCTCACCTTGAGCAAACAAAGTTGTGCATCTGCATGTAGCAGGTTGCTAATATCCCTTCCTGCAATCCTGATACTGCATTCATCCTATAATCTGATTTTTCTGATTATTTGTTCAGCTTACAGATTAAATGAATGTGGTGAGAGTATGCAGCTTTGATACCCTTGTTCTTTTCACATAACTGCCTCTGAGCCATGAACAGGCTCAGCATGAACACCATGAAGTGTTCTGGAATTCCCACTCTCCTTAAGGCTATCTAAACATGAAGAAAACAAAAAGCCTGAAGCTGTTTTGTCCACACAAGCCATTATCATATATGGCAAGGAGTCCTGTGACCTCTGTCCAGTAAGCACTGAATTGCTAAGATCAAGTTCAACAATTCAAATGAAACAGGTTGCCTGCTCCTGTAAAGTTGTACAATGCCCGGGAAAACCTAGGTAGGTGACAAGAGTCTGAATCCACACAGAGTCGTGAATTAGGTTGTTGATTCATTACACATAGCTGTGTAAAGTTAATTTACTTAAAATTACATTACATTAAATTAATTATTCAATCCCCTAGTTGCACTATCCACAATTCATGCTTTCCTTGCCATGGGTAGCTAGTGCCTACCGCATTGCAAATTACAAATAAAAAAATTTACATATCACAGAAGATTTTAACATCTACTGTGTTTAGAACGTCAAGAAATTTCTCTCCATGATGAAAACTGTGAAGTGAGTAATACATAGGAGATATTCATATCTGTCTCCTTTGATTCTTTAGACACATACATAGGAAAGTATTCTTTAGCCAATAAAATTCTTCCAAAACAGATAGCTATTTATTTAGTCCCTATGATAACTAAAATTTTGTCTAAAATTAAGTTTATGAAAAGTTGAATGCTTTATTGACTTGTACAAGATTCCACAGTTAATGAGGAGCAGTGATTTTTAATGCTGTCTTCCTGTACTCTGGCTGCTTGAATGAAGTTTTATAAGTATTCTATTCAGGGCGACTTTAATTTTTTAATCAATAGCATCTGCCAAACATTGTGATCTTTACTGTTATTATAACATGCAGAAAATGAAATTCCTACTATTTGTTTCATATTGTCTGAATTTTGGATATCAGGAAATTGTGTTTGTTCAGCTAGTTGCTATCAGAGCTAAAAAGTAAGTTTGCTTGGAAATTGAATTATAGAACAGTTTACTCTTAAGTGTGGGACTCTGACCTATAAAAGTAATAAAAGATGTTTTAGGTCAGATTCTGGTGCAGAGCAAAGGACTCCATCTCTCTGGGCTCAGCGATTTTCTAGCAAAGGCAATAAATTCAAATTTAAGTAGACTGAGATAATTTCCTCTATGAAATTTTGTTTATATCAACATTTGAAATTATATTTTTCTAGTGCTTTAAACTGAAATATATTCTAAGATTTTCATTTATGAAGGCATTTAGGCAATCCATACAAGGTATATTTTAATTAATTTTAAGAAAATATGACCTTTTCAGTAAATAATGGCATTAACTTGCTTTCTAGATATGTTTTTTAAAAAGTTAGATTTAATTTATTCTCAGAAAAAGAAAAAAATTATATTATATGCCTCTGTTTGAAATAATTAGATTAAGAATTTTAAAGAGTAAATTATCCATTTGAATTGTAACTGGCTTACTTATACTAAACAATAGATGTATACGTCATTGAATTGTTGAAACCCTGTGGAGCATCATTTCAAACACGACCTAATCTTGTGTGCATGCATTCATTGGTACAAGATATTACTGAATAGGATTCTGGAAAAATATTATATAGCACACTTATTATAAAAATGTTAGTAAAAACATTTGCACCCTGAGGTTTTCATTTTTGTAGTAACCCTGAAATAGGTGATAAATGTGATGGTTACATTTGTGATGTTCCTATGCAAATAAATATATAAAAGTAAATAATTAAAGATATCATTCATTTCTTCCAAATATTAATTAAAACAAGATATCACAAATTGAATAGTGTTCTTACTTCCTGAGAGCTTTTAAAACAATATTGATTCACTTTCTTTACTTTGCCTTTTTTGTGCCACAATGAAAATCACATCCACGTTAAAAATAATAATAATAATAACAATAACAATCTCCTAACCGATGGGATTCTACCCAGTGTATTATCCTTATGGGGCTCAGAAAAAGTTACAAATTATGCCTGAGCTAGACACTGACAACAATGATCATTTTCATACACAGTTTCAGTCATCCTAGCGAAATCTAGGATATGTTGCGGTCAAAGGACTAAGTGCATCCTTCCAATATTCACATTATTAAGAAAGTGACTTTGGCCTAAATTTCATGGTGAAGTGGCATGCCCTGTTAGCATTTATTAGCAGTGGTTAGAAAACAAAAACAAAAACCCTGTGTGGCAAAGAGATTGAAGACCACAGACAGTTGTACCTATGGGCACAGTTGAGGTGAGACATTGCTGACTGGAAGAAATATATCTTGAGCATTTCTGATCTTGAATTGTAATTTCATTTCACTTGTTAACTCCATAAATTTGAGCATTATCTGTGAGGACTTGGTAGCCACTGGAATACACTTTTGAAACCAATAGAGTAGCACAGCCTGCGTTGATAAAGTTAGTGTCAGAATTGCTAGAGGAAAGAAGATGGGAGCATGTCTGACTTTTAGCTTGTTACCAGAACGGGACTCATGAGTTTGATTATCTCTTATCTCAGCTTTTGTCTTGCTCTCAAGAAAGAATCAGGCAAGTAACAACATTCATACCAGAGTTAGAGAAAGGTATGAACAGACTGAGTGAGTTTTTTCCAGGGTTGAAGGGGATACATCTCTGAAGCCAAAGACCACCGCCAACCCCACCCCACCCACCCCAGCAGCTAGTCTGAGGTCATAATATCATGAAGAGTTAGGCTTCTTGTTCTATTAATGGTGGGCTCTCCACCATTGACTGACTTTCAGGTGGATCATCTGCCATTGACCGGCTTTTGGCTGGCTTTCTGTAGTGTACTTCCCCTTTTCTTTTCTTTTTTCCCCAACATTTTATTAGGGGCTCATACAACTGTTATTGCAATCCATACACACATCAATTGTGTAAAGCACATTTGTACATCCATTCTCAAAACATTTTCTCTCCACTTAAACCCCTGACATTAGGTCCTCATTTTCCCCTCCCTCCCTGCTCCCCCCTCACTCATGAGCCCTTGATAGTTTATAAATGGGTATTTTGTCATATCTTGCCCTGTCTGACGTCTCCCTTCACCCACTTTTCGGTTGTATGTCCCCCAGGGAGGAGGTCACATATAGTTCCTTGTAATCAGTTCACTCTTTCCTAACCATTCTCCCTTTACCCTCCCTATTTTGCCACTCACACCACTGGTCCTATAGGGCTCATCCGTCCTGGATTCCCTGTATTTTCAGTTCCTATCTGTACCAGTATACATCCTCTGGTCTAGCCAGACTTGCAAGGTCGAATTCGAGTCATGGTAGTGGGAACGAGGAGGAAACATTTAGGAACTAGAGGAAAGTTGTATTTCTCATCGTTGTTACATCGCACCCTGACTGGCTCATCTCCTCCCCGAGACCCCTCTGCAAGGGGATCTCCAGTGGCCTACTAATGGGCTTTGGATCTCCACTCCGCATTCCCCCCCATCATTCACTAAGGTAAGATTTTTTGTTCTGATGATGCCTTATACCTGATCCCTTCGACACCTCGTGGTTGCATAGGCTGGTGTGCTTCTTCCATGTGGGCTTTGTTGCTTCTGAGCTTGATGGCCGCTTGATTACCTTCAAGCCTTTAAGACCCCAGACGCTATACTTTTTGATAGCCGGGCACCATCAGCTTTCTTCACCACATTTGCTTATGCACCCATTTGTCTTCAGTGATCCATTCGACACCTCGTGATCACACAGGTTGATATGTTGTTCCACGTGGGCTTTGTTGCTTCTGAGCTAGATGGCCACTTGTTTACCTTCAAGCTTTTAAGACCCCAGACGCTATATCTTTTGATAGCCGGGCACCATTAGCTTTCTTCACCACATTTGCTTATTCACCCGCTTTGTCTTCAGCGGTTGTGTCGGGAAGGTGAACATCATAGAATGTCAACTTAATAGAAGAAAGTATTCTTGTGTTGAGGGAGAGTGTACTTCCCCTTTTCATCAATGTGCACCTGTGCATCCCACAGTTCATGCTGAGCCCTTGTTCGCAAGGCAAAATTTAAGAGAATCTATTTAACCACTGTGTGGGTGTGAACATCCTACCTTTCCCCACCCACACATTTACGCTATCACTGGTCCTTTCATTGTTAAGGAGATTTGTCTTAATTGTTCTTTCCCTTCTTTTTGTGCTGGAGAGGCAAGGAGGAAGGGTACTTCCACCTCTCTTCTTATTTTAGGATTCTTTCCATTATCACCCTCATTTTCTTCTTTGCTTGGTTCTGTTAAGCTAACACCATTGCAGGTATCAAACATGAGCGAATGTTGTGTTTGATTCTCCATAGAACTGGGAGGGTGAGAAATCTATAGGAAAGGGTAGAACTGTCTCTTAGTTTTTGAGACTGTAACTCTTCATGGGAGTAGTGAGCCATGGCTTTTTTCTGATATTAGGGTTAGCAGCTCCACATGTACCCATGATGCCACAAGGTACCCATCTGAAACCACCTCCATGACATTCTTAAAGAGACTAAGATAAATTTCAATACTAAATACTAGGAGAGTGGCCTTGAAAGCCTCATAGAAGCTTCAAGCTGTTCAAGTTGTTCAAATACTGCATGGTTTCAAAATCAGGAAAGATGTGTGTCACGGTGGTATTGTTCATCATAATTATTAATTTTTAATGCTGAGGAAATAATCTCAGAAGTTGAACTATATGAAGATGAGCAAGGCATCAGAAATATAGGAACCATTTATGATGTATTGATGATACAACTTTGCTTGTTAAAAAGTAGGGGACTTGAAGCAGGTGCTGATGAAAATCAAGGACTGCAGGGTTCAATGTGGATTGTAACTCAATGTAAAGAAAACAAGCATGCTCACAATTGAAACAATAGACATAATGATAAATATATAAAGATGAAAGTTGTCAAGGGTTTTATTTTGCTGGGATTCACAATCAATGCTCATGGAAGCATCAGTCAAGAAATCCAATATACTGCAAATCTGCAAGGATACTACTTTGATAACTTGGTGTGTTTGACCCAAACCATGGTATTTACAGTGGCCTTATATGCATGTGAAAGTTGGCTAATGCATGAAGAAAATTGGAAAACAATGGATGTATCTGAATTATAGAGTTGTCAAAGAATATTAGAAGTACAATGGACTGACTGCTATCTGACAAGCAAATCTGACTGGAAAGAGGTAGTCATTGTTCTACTTAGAAGGAAGGATGGCAAGATTCCATCACACATATTGTGGACATGCTATCAGCAGAGACTAGAGTGAAAATTTAGAGGGTCAGCAAAAAAGGAGAGCAATCTAAATACCATATATACTCGAGTATAAGCTGACCTACATATCAGCCGAAGCACCTAATTTTACCACAAAAACTGCATCAAAAATGTGCTGGAAAACTTGGCTTATACACGAGTATATACAGTAAGATGGATTGACACAGGGGTTGTAGCAATTGACTAAAACATAACATTTGGGGGCATGGTGCAGGGCTGAGCAGTGTTTCCTTTTGCTGTATGTGGGTCACTATGAGTTGAAACTGGCTCAATGACACCAAACACAAACACAAGTCTCAGATAGCTGCAATACTGCACTGACCTAACAGAATTGTTTTATATGTCAGAGACCATACCTACAATTCTTGCCACAAATGAGTGGCCTTCCCCAGTGATTAATGCTTATTTTAAATTATGTGGCTGTATTCATATAGCAAAACAATTAATTGGAGAACAGAAATGGTTTGAAAAATATAAGATAACTTCTTACATAGATAGTATAAACCTCTGTTATTATCCTCATGCTTTTGTAACTGAATACCAAAAATTTGGTGGCATAAAAAACAGAAATGTACTCTGACACAACTCTGGAGGTTAAAAGTATGAAATCCATGTATTGAAATGGTCATATTCTTTCCAAGGACTGGAATATAATATTCCCTGACATAAACGTGATTATATCTGCAAGGATGCCATTTTCCAAATCAGATGACTTTCCCACGTGCTGAGCTTAGAGTATCAACATATTTTCTAGAAATACACAGCTCACAGAAATATCAATAACTTTACAGTAAGAATAGGTAAAAATACATTTATTTTTATCACAACTTAGAAATATCTTTAAACTATAAATTTAGCTTTGCAAACAAATTACTCCACATAGTAGAATATGCTAAAATAATGTTTTGGTAATTTTTATAATTCCTTTAATATTGTTGAAGAATATCTATATGTGAGACCATAGTGCTATAAATTACTCTGAATATAAGACTATTATTAGAATTCTGAAATTGAGGAATTATATTACCCTATATTCATATCAGTAAAAATATTTCATGACACACGAAGCAGTCATTTGGAAGTTTTAAAAATTGTAAAATACACTCTTTGTATGAAAATACTCTTTCATATGATAAAATGGGTCATTTGGAAGTGTAAATGTGTCTGGGTTTTTTTTAATAGAATAAAATAAAATTTATTAAATTCACTTAAATGACACAAGAGTGATTCATTAAGGATCTATTAATGCTAACAGGAAAACGAATCTTTTCATTGATTGTAGACTAGAATGCTACCTTATTATAGATTAATTGCATGCCTATAAATCACTTTATACTGTTTTCCCATCACATACGTGTCAAAGAGTTGGTTTTATTTAACTGTTCTTTCAAAGCTTTCTAGCTATGAAGATTAAAGGTTTTTTAGAAATATTATTTAAAATACTATTTTAATATTTAGAAATATTATTTAAAAATCATCTTTAAAAAACCATAATATAAAGGTTTTATATTATGACGTATACATTTTATAAAAATTCCATAAATTTTTTTTTAAGTTTCAGAAAAATCATTAAGGGCAAGCAACTCAGCCAATTTCTCTTACGATTGTAAGGAAGATTGAACAAAATTTAGTGCATAATCCCAGCTTCTGCCTATCCAAAATAACTCTCAGACATCAAACTTTGACTTGCAGCAAAGGCATGCCATAGCATCGATGATACAGACGCATCCTTGACTCAGTTCCATAAACAATGCTGAGGACTGAAAAAGGATAAATCAGAAATATTTTGAGAGAAGGTGAAAAGAAATCATCTCCTATCTCTTCCAAATAAAATTGGAATACAAGTTTCCAATGAAAACATTGATTTTTAAAGTCTAAGCCATTCATAGGCTTTAACGGGCTATCACAATACAATTTTTAGTGCTCTAATTGTGCCTATAGAAAGGCAGCCTAAACATTAGTTTGGATAAAACATTGATTTGAGAAAAACAATGTCAAAACTCTCCACAGTATAAATACCTGGATTATATCATTTTAGGCCCAAGTACAAATGTAAATTTTACCCTTATAGTCTTCAAGTTTGTATGGAGCTGATGTTGATGATTGACATACACTGAAAAGAAAATATAATACAAAAAAAATTAAACCCCCTCCCCCACGAAAAAAACCCAACAACAACAAAAAACACAGAAGAATGTTTCATAGCCAATGTCTTCTTTATTTTGGGTGGTTTATTTATTTAGGAGAATTCCAATGGAAACCATCCATCAACCAATACTATTAACTCAAAAATTAAGTGAATAATAATCTGTTAGGTAGCTAGAGATGGGAGCATGAGGTTGTTCCTCTACATACCAAGGGCTCCCTAAGCAGCGGTTCTCAACCTGTGGGTCGCGACCCTTTCACAGGGGTCACCCAAATCATAGCAGTAGCAAACTTAGTTATGAAGTAGCAACAAAAATAATTTTATGGTTGGGGGGTTCACCACACCATGAAGAACTGTATTAAAGGGTGGCAGCATTAGGAAGGTTGAGAACCACTTCCCTACAGGAAGTTGGAAGCCAATAAGGCTATGGGGCAAGCATCAGTTCAGGGCCTGAGTCAAGGAGGCCTACACCTGGGTGGGCCCAAACTAAGCCAGGTGGGCTTAATTCAGCCAATGGGGTTGACCAGTACTGTCCACCACACTTCCCAGCTGAAGGCCCTAAAGGCTGGAACCTGGAGACCACCTTGCGTACCCCCACCCCAGCTGTTCCTCCACCTTCTACTCAGCAGTGCCAAGGTCTCTGGTGGGTGTGCAGTCCCATGAGGTTGCCTGGGGTCCGTAACTCTAAAACCTGAAACTTCTGTCCTTTATAAAAACCCATTTGTATCACAGCCCCTCTCCTTCCCTCCACCCTCCCGCCATCGCCACTCCCTCCACTGGTCCTGGGGGGGTTCATCTGTCCTGGGTTCACTGTATTTCCAGTTCCTATC
>NW_022111301.1:5292794-5293909 GCF_000313985.2 Echinops telfairi | reverse complement strand
GTTTCTTTGTACTTTCCTCTTGTCCCACTCTCATGTTCTGCCTTCATTTGGGTTTTAGGTATTCCTCTCGGTTACATTGCCCTTGATCTATCCCTGCAAGGCCTTCCACACCCTCCTTGACATTGATTTTGGATCACTTGTTGTTCCCTTGTGCCTGTGCTTGTTAACACCCTCTTCCTTCCTCCCCATACACCCATGTTCCCCTGATCTGTCATCCCATTGTTCTCTCTTCTGGCTTGTTTATTTCACTTATCCCTTCCAGGTAGACATGCTATGTACAATCACCAGACTGAGTGCAACGAGGCAACAACAGAAAGTAAAACAATGTCTACAACAACAACAATACACACATATGCATACATATATAACTGTATGAATAGTTCAGGGTCTTTTTGTTTTCTTTCATGTGTGCTTTCCAGTCAAGTGTGATTGGGTGCCATGCCCCGGCATCACTTCTATACCTGAGAACCTTACTGCTCTGCTCCCCTCGCGGCTCTGATGCCTGCCCCCAGGGGCTGGCGTTCAGTGTGGTGAGCTCATGGTGGGCACAATTCCTGCCGTTTGTCTCCAGTGCTGTCCCCAGTGGTGTGATGGGTCAATGAGAAACGCTGTGTTCTGTGGTGGGGCCGGCTCCGTGGTCATCTCCGTGCATCACTGTTCGGAACAGGCACATTTTCCCCAGGGCTCAGCGAGCCAGGATGTGCTCCACTCTTTCCTTTTCTTCCCCTTCCCCCCTCATTGCCTCACATACGCTCTGACCAGACCAGTCCACCTTCCCCTCTTCCCTGTCTGCAGCTTCAGTGCTGTCCTCTGAAGTTAATTCCCCCTGGGGGAGGGTGGTGTTGTGCACCCAATTGGTAACGGGGCTGGCCCCTCAGGCCTCTCCCTCTGTTCCCTACTTCACATCAGCTTGTTGCGTTCCTGTCTTGGAGCTCCAGGTTGAAGTCTGGTCCCTCTTTCCCTGTGGAAACAGAATTGACACCCTCCCCCTGTGTGGATTAGTGCCCTGTTCCCCTGACTGCCCATACCTTTTCCCCTCCTCCCTTTTAGTGGGCTACCATATGTATCCCATATGTATCCCTGGATTTAGTCTGGCCCCTGCCATATTACCTGGA
>NW_022111301.1:5288749-5290337 GCF_000313985.2 Echinops telfairi | reverse complement strand
TTATTATTTCTTTTCTTTTTCTATTAGTTGGATTTTCTTGCTGACTCCGCTCTAGTTGCTGTAAATTTTGTGTCAGTGTATCAATCATATGCCTCTCCTCCTTTTTGTGTGCATGTAATGCTATGAGACAACCTCTGATGACTGCCTTTGCTGTGTCCGATAAGTTCTGGTATGTCGTGTTTTCAGTCTCGTTGGTTTCTAGAAATTTCCTAATCTCATCTCTGATCTGAGCCAGAATGCTCTCTTTTTGCAATAGTTAGTTATTCATTCTCCAATGGTTTGTCCTTACTTTCTTTATCTTCCTTTGGTTTATTTCCAATTTTATGGCACAGTTGTCAGAGAGATAGGTCTGTATGATATCAATGTGTTTGAATTTATGTAGATTCGACTTATGCCCTAACATGTGGTCTGTTTTAGAAAATGTGCCATATGGTGCAGAATAGAATGTGAATTCCTTTTTGTTTGGGTGGAGAGCTCTGTAGATGTCTATCAGGTCACATTGTCTAATTGTAGTGTTTAGATCTCTAGTCTCCTTGTTGAGTTTTTTCTGAGTGTTCTGTCTTTCTCAGAGAGCGGTATATTGAAATCACCTACTATAATTGTTGAGGCTGTGATTTCTTTTTTCATCCTTTGAAGTGTTTGCTTGACATATTCTGCCGGATGCTTATTTGGTGAGTAAATGTTTAGAATGCTTATTGGTTCTTTCTGTAATGTTCCCTTGAGCATTATATAATGCCCATCCTTATCTCTTTTTATGGTATGCACTTTGAGGTCAATGTTATCTGAAATTAGGATTGCAACCCATGCTTTTTTTGAATTAGAGCTTGACTGGTAATGTCTCTGTCTTTTGATTCTCAGCCTGTTTTTATCTGTAATGTTGAGATGTGTTTCCTGTAGGCAGCAGATCGAGGGTTTGTATTTTCCAAGACAGTCTATTAGCTTCTGTCTCTTAAGGTTGGAGTTCAAACCATTGATATTCAGGCTTATTGCATCTATCTGTGGACTCTGTGATGTCATTTTATGTCTCTTGTGTTGGGTGTTTTTCTATCTCCATTCTTTACCATGGATTGTGTATATGTGTGTTTGCGGTTCATTCTTGCCTTCTTTCCATCCTTGTGCCAGTTTTATCTTGGGGGCTGTTTTCCCTTTGATGGTCTTTGGGTGGAGTTGTTCTGTGTGGTGGTCTCTTGTATGTGCTTGGTGAGTGTTGTTCTTCTGCCCATATTGGGTCAGCGAGGATCTTTTGTAGTGCTGGGTTCCTTTTAGCATATTCTTTGAGGCTTTCCTTGTCTGGGAAGACTCTCACTTGTCCATCTATTTTGATCGATATTCTGGCAGGATACAATATTCTTGGGTTTGTGTTAATTTCCTGCAATTTTTGGGAATGTGCTGCTCCACTGTCTCCTCTTCTTCATAGTGTCTGCTGACAGGTCTGAGCATATTCTTATTGCTTGTCTTTATATGTGGTTGTCTGTTTTTCTCTTACTGCTCTCATTATTTTCTCCTTTTCCTCATAGCTGGATAGTTTAACAACTATATGTCTTGGTGACTTCTTCTGGGGATTCAGTCTAGCTGGCGTTCTTTCAGC
>NW_022111301.1:5244363-5287334 GCF_000313985.2 Echinops telfairi | reverse complement strand
GGGCTCAGCCTCTGCAGTGCACCTAGCTGCTTTGTGGCCTGGGTCCCGCTGGGCAGGTGCATGCAGCACCTCACCTGAGACGCCCGGTGTCCACGCGGAGCTCTGGCTATGGGTGCGAGTCCACCTCTGGGTCCGAGAGATGCTCTGAGTGGTTTTGGGAATTGAACAGACAAGTTTGGTAACCCTACTCTGCTCCTAACGCTCCTCACTCACTGATCTCCTCAGAGCTCCAGGCAAGAGCTACCTAAAAGTCAGCCTTCTTCCCTCCTCTCCTTTCCTCTAGTTCTTAAATGCTTCCCCCTACCCCCCCGCCCCCCACTATCATGATCCCAATTCTACCTTACACATTTGGCTGGTCCGGAGGATGTACATTGGTACAGATAGCAACGGTAATCACAGGGAATCCAGGACAGATGACTCCTTCAGGACCAGTGGTGAGAGTGGCGATGCCTGGAGGGTAGAGGGAATGTGGAGTGGAAAGGGGGAACCAATTACAAGAATCTACCTATAGCTTCCTCCTTGGGGGATAGACAGCAGAGAAGAGGGCGGGGGGAGACGTCGAACAGTGTAACATATGAAAAAATAACAATAATTTATGAATTATGAGGGGTTCATGAGGGAGGACGGAGTGGGGAGTCGGGGGAAAATGAGCAGCCAATATTAAAGGCTCAAGTAGAAGGTAAATATTTTGAAAATGATGATGGCAACAAATGTACATATGTGCTTGACAAAATGGATGGATGTATGGATTGTGGTAAGAATTGTACGAGTGTCCAATAAAATGATTTTTTAAAAAAAGAAGAAGGCACTTAATATGCATGAGTTAGTAAAGGAAAAAAATGTAACATGGAGAAATGTGTTACTAATTAGAATGCCAGATAAATTCTAGGTATAGAGCTTTGTTTTAGATCTATATTATGCTAATAAAATGATGGTGGGAGTCATTCATTCATTAAATGTTTGTTTGCATACAGATGTTAACAATTAGCATTAAGTTGATTTTGATCCCTGGTGACACGATGGAAGTTGAAGCAGTGTTACTCCATCAGAGGTTCAATGGCTGATTTTTCTCAGATATGTCATGAGGAAAATCTTTATTTTTTCCCAACAGTTATTTGGGGACATAATTTACATATCATAAAATTCAATGATTCAATAATTCAATCATTCAATCATATCAAGGTCCAGTCACCACTACATCAATCTTAGATCATCCTCCCTCCTCCAATTGGATACATCACTTTTAACATGAGTTGTGCAATCACAATCAGTTTTAGTGCTCCCTCCCCACTTCCCCATTGATTAATTATTCCTCCAAACTCTTTCCCTTCTATGGACTACCCCCACCCCACCCCCGACAGTTCCCTATATCCACTTGTGTCGGTTATTCTAATAATGCATCCACTCCTCCTGTGCTTCACAGCTGGGAACCCCAACGGAAAACAATGAAAAAACAAAATCATACTAAGGTGGTAAGGCAAAAATCATAATAGTATAATGACAATTTAGAGGAGACTCTGGGTAACTTGAAGGATTAAGTTTTGTATTAGCAGCCACGGATGCCTGTAGCCAAACCCACATAAAATGTCCAGGGCACAGAACCTAGTAGAAATAAGCATACATGTAAATTTCTAATTATAAAAATATTCAATTTATTACCTTAAAATCATGGAACCACAAATAATTTCATATTTAAAACTACATTAACATTTTTCTTATTGTGTCCCTGCTACAAGTTGTTTGTCATCGTGCTGATTTCTGAAAGAAAACCGTCATCTTTCTCCCTCAGACCAGCTCGTGACTTGAAGTACTGCCCCTGTGGTTAATGTATACCAAGTGGCACCATCTGGGCTCCTTCTCTATGTAAATTTTAAAAACCAAACCGCATGCCACTGAGACTTTTCCTGTTGTTGTTGGTATTGTTGTTGGGTGCCCTCGAGTTAGTTGAGACTCATAGCAACCCTATGTACAGCAAACTAAAACACTGCCAGATCCTGTGCCACCACTCTTAGCTTTGAGCCTATTGCTGCAGCCAGTCAGTCCACGTTGTCCAGGGTCTTCCTATTTCTACTAACCCTCTACTTTCTGCTCCCTTAAAAGTGTAATCTGGGAAACACACAGGGACATTTTTACCTTGAAATCTGGAGTAGAATTCCTTCGACTCAATGGCAGCAAATTTGTTTGTTTTCCTACTTTATCAAGCATGATGTCTCTCTCCAGGAATTGATATCTCCTGATAACATGCCCAAAGTACATGAGATGAAGTCTCACCATGTTTGCCTCTCAAAAATAATCTGGTTGCTCTGTTTTTTCATCTATAGAGTCTCTGGGACTATAAAACTTTGCAAGAGCAGATACACTTATCTTTCACCCTCAGACTGGCTGCTGGGATTAAATTGCCTACCTTTTGATTAGCAGTCCAGTGCTTAGCCTATTAATATATACTTGCTAAAGGAATGTCATATACAAAATATCAGCTCTAGATATTATTAACATATATGCTGTAATATAAATTAGCTTACAAAAATTTACAACATAACAAGATGTGTGTTAACCATTAAATACCTTTTTATTTAAGTTCATATTGTCAGATGCAAAAAAATAGTTTTTGATTTTCATGAAAGTTTATGCAATAGAGGAAGACAGATACATTTCTGTGTTCTAGGCTAATACCATCAATATCAAACAGTGTAGAAGTGTGTACAATATGTCTATATTAAAGAATACTCAAATTTATTGAAAAAAATGTATTCTTAGAGGCTGTGAAATCATCACAGTCCTCAATATCTATCCTGCTAAAGAGGCTTTTGGAAATTTGCCATGTAAAGACAATTAAAAACAGTTAGAATTTCTGCTACTTAGCCGATCCATTGTCTGAATGAGCCTCTATTCATATTATCTAGGTATCACCAAAATGTCCTTGAAACTAGGCTTTTTTCCCCTCTTTTCTCTTTTTTGTTCCTTTTTTCTTCAGGATTCCCATCTGTCCTGTGAAGTTATCTGTTACATCCTTGGGTAACCTGGGAACTAGCCTATTTTTTCTTACAAAGGCTGAGAGCCATTCACTATTATTATGCAGAACTGATCTGTAACTTAAACCTCTTCTTGTGAATCCCAGCAGGTATTTTCTCACCATCATTACTGAGGTGACTTGTTCTGTGTTCAGTTCATTGAAATTCCCCAGACCCATATGGCTTGATAGCTTGATATTTTAGAATTTTGCCCTATTTACTTTTATCTGTGAAGGCTCGCCAGGCTATTTCCTCCTACCACTTTGATGGGGATCATGAATGTTCAAAATTGGTAATAATTGTTTGGTAGATAGCAAAACTTATAGGAATTTCATTTATTTAAACAACTTTTATCACTTGTCGGATTTTTTGGCCAATTCAAATATTGTTTAAAAAATATGCAACATGTTGTACTTTGTTTTTTTATGAGATTTCCGTTAATTAAAGGACATGCCAAATTTTAAGGTAAAAGTTTGAAAGTAGAGGCATTTAATTCAAGGGGCATTGGTAATGAATTGTATTTACACAGGAGTTCAACTGAATGAATCATAGTAAGATATGGATAACATTGAGAAGAACAGCCTTCCAGAACACTTAATTGAGCTGTTAAAGAACCTATATGTGGTTCAAAAAGGCATTCATTCTAATAGAAAAAGTGGGTATTGCATGTTTTAAAATCAGGAACGTTGTGTGTCTCTGTTGTGCCCATTCACCATAGTTACTCAATCTGTTTGCTGAGCAAAGAATCCAAGAAGCTGGCCTATATAAAAAAGAATGCAGCATCAGGATTGGAGGAAATTAACAGCCATTCATATGCAGATGACATAACCTTGCTGGCTGAAAGTGAGGTAGACTTGAGTCACTTGGCATGGGTTACAACTCAATGTAAAGAAAATCAAAATCTTCACGTCTGAACCAATACTCCACCTCATGATTAACAACAATAGTTTGAAGCTGTGAAGAATTTCATTCTGCTTGGATCCACAATCAAGGCTCCAGGAAATATGAGTCACAAACTCTGAGGATCTGTAGAACTGGGCAAGTCTCCTGCATGAGACCTCTGAAAGTGCTGCAGGAAAAGTAAGGCACTTTGAGAACTGACACTGTCTGATCCAAGCCACGGAACTTGCGATATCCTTGTATGCATATCAAAGCTGGATAATATGCGACAAAGACCTTAGAATGGTGGAAGCACTTGAATAATGATCTTGGTAAAGAATATTGAAAGTGCTTGGATACCTGATGAACAAACAAATCTGTCTTGGAACAAACGAAAACAGCCAGAATGCTCTTTGGAACTGAAGAGACTGGTGAGACATCTCACAGACTTTGGACATGGTATCAGGAGATATCAGTCTCTGGAGAAGGACAGCATGCTTGGTAAGAAGAAGCCCCTCAATGAAATGGATTGGCACAGTGGTTGCCACAAGGAGCTCCACCATAACAACCCTTGGCATAGGACCTAGCAATGCTTCAATCTGTGGGAAAGAGGGTAATTATGAATCGGAACCAGGATGGCAGACATATTATTATTACTATGAACACCCATGAGTGTACATAATGAAATCATCTTGATTGTTATGACTCATCATGCGCTGTTGAACAAGTAGGGCAGCTGGTTTCTCCAAGAACTACTCTCTAGACAGGATGTTCCTAATTAGCTCACTGTACATCTGCTGTCCTGTGCAAAATTACTTCTTTATATCTTGTCAATGAGTTCACTCACTGACGCCTATTATGGTGCAAAACATGCTGCTATCAGGAGATACCGAGTTGGTTCCAACTCATAGTGAACTCCGTACAATAGAAAGAACACTGCCTGGTCCTGTGCCATCCTCACAATTGTCCTTAGGTTTCAGCCCATCGATGCAGCCACTATGTCAATCCATCTTGTTGAGTGTCTTCCTCTTTTTCACTGTCCCGCTACTTTACCGAGCATGATGACCTTCTCCAAAGGCCAGTCTCTCCTGGCATCATGTCCGAAGTCAGTGAGACAAAGCCCAAACATGCTTGCTTCAGAGCAGAGCAGCATTTTGGTTGGACTGCGTCCAGGTCAGATTTGTTTGTGGTTGTGGCGGTCCACGTCACTGTCTATAATCTTCCCCAGCACCACAATGTAAATGCCTTGATTGTTTTTCAGTCTTCCTTATTGAGTGTCTGACTTTCACATGCATAGAAGGTGATTGAAAATACCTTCTTTCCCATAGAGGCAATTCTGACTCATAGCTGCACTACAGGGCTGAGCAGAGCCACCCATTTTGGTTTCAGGGCTATACATCTTTATAGAAGCAGAAAGCCTCCTCTTTCTCCCACGAAGGGATTGTGGGATACAATACTGTGCCACAAGGTCATGTTAGGCCATAGAATAGTAACTAGCATATTTATGAACAACTCCAAACTGTTCCTTATTTGTTTCAGTGACAGACACCTAAAACAGTGGCTGTGGTGTGTTCCAATTGGACACGGTTCTACACACAATGGGATCAGTACGAATCCCTTTATTAAAGCTCCTTTCTTCTCTTGTTTCAGTGTTTCTTTGATGTCCACACCCCCCTTTGAGGCCTTTCATACTAACAAGTGAAAATGCCATATTTTCCTTTGCACCTGCACAGAGCACATTGCGTACTGACTCCTTATCAGTTGTCTTCTATGGGATTCTTTGTTTTCCTCCAATGTGCTTTTCATAATTTTGGCACCTGCCCTACTTTGTAAACACACCTGATTTGGCTTTCCTCTTCCCTAACCTAATGGTTCTTTGTGCAAATGCACTCTCTCTGTAATCATATTCTCTTGGTTGCAATCAGCCTTCCTTGTTCTGTGCACTGAGGCACGTAGAGTAACTTTCATAGGATCCTTTAGCTAAATTGACCATGTCTCAGTAAAGGTCTGAACTGAGAACTAGATGTCTTTCATATCGAGGCACCATGACATTTATTATGCCATCTGCTCAAATTTTCTCATATTCTTGTGCCTAAATAAACTTATTCAATTTCTTGCCGTATAATAATTTCACATCTAATAAAAATTGATTAATCTGGCTTCTACTGATTGCTTTTGAAAATCTGATGTCTCTACCTTTGCTAGTTGTACCATAATTTTTTGTGTTCAGTACATTTAAATTATCCATACAGCTTTAATACTTATAACAGATTTGCATTAATGTTCCTTTAGTTTACAACTCTGTTGAGGCTTTCTTTGTAATTCTCATCTTTTAATATCCTTTTGATCATAACCACCTAAGACCAAGCACTTACTGTCCTATCTTTCACAGCTCTTAAAGCTTTCTAATTATCTTCCTTGTGGAAAATCCACCTGAAATTTTAGTGTCATTTTTTTTTTCTAAAAGAAATAGAATCTTGGGTGTTAGCATCAGATTTTAAACATAGTTTTTAAAGGTTTAGGTGTTCATACTACAAGCTCTTGTAAGACTACATATTTTTCCAAAGCAAAATTGAATAGCATGCCTATTGATTTGTTTCTTAATGCTTACCTGCCTGTTTCAAACATTTTTCAGCTACATACCCCATTTTTCATATATACTTTAACTTAGATTCAAGGAAATAATGGTTATGTGAATGTCACAAATACATTGTGTGTTCTCAGAGACATAAATGAAACAGTTTGTCATATAACTTTTAAAAATCAAACTTAGTTAAATGCTTTATTAATAAATTGATTTATTAAAGTTCTGAAAGTTACTCCAAGTAAATGTCCTTTTTCCCATTGTAATAGGAGAGGAAGAAAAAATTATTACTATATATATATATATATATATATATATATATATACACACATACACATATATTATATATATATATATATATATATATATACACACATACACATATATCAATTATTTGTGTATATGTATATATATACACACATACACATATATCAATTATTTCTTAAGAAATGAGTTAGTGTAATGCACAGACCTAAATGTGCATAGCTAACATCATTGAATAAGAAGATATAGGAAATATATTTATTGTAGGGTCTTAGGGGAACACTGTAGCAATATAAACAAAAAGAAACTATGTAATTTATAAGTCAAAGATCTATAATAGTTCAATATGCACCTTCAGAAGCTATGCTAAGGTTTCATCCATTTTTTAAAAGCAAAAGCATTCCAAAAAATTTGTATGGCAGCTCCCTCCCACCTTCCCACTCCCTGTAGCTTTGAGATATACATCTTTGCAGAAGGGATTAGAATGCATTCCACTAAAAGGTGTGTTTTTCTTCAATCTGTGGACCTGAAGTAAATATTTACAAATATATTGAATCTCATAGTTGTAAGTAAGATTTTATGTTCACATTCTGTTTTTGCAAAATAAGTGCAATGAAATAGAGTGCCAATGGAAAAAAGCAGGCACTTCTACTTAAAAATTAACATTGGACAAATAGTGACTCTATTATTGACATAAATTAAAAAAAATAGACACTGTTAAAGCCAAAATATCAAGTCATTATTACATCTCAGTCAGGTAAGACCCACTCTTTATGTTCTAATTGCTATCTGTGACAAACATCTAAAGATCAGATGAAATTACAGTTTTTGTTGTTGTTGTTGTTGTTTATAAAGTAGAACTATTGTTTACCTGACGTGATCCTTTAGCTTTCACTGTGTAGATGGGGACTTAGCTAAAACATGTGATTTACTTGCATTCAGAGGTGCTGGGTAATTAACTGTAACTGAAGAAGAAATGTTTCTCAGCTGAGAATGGCTGTGTTATCAATATTCTTCAAACACTTATATAGTAGCAGATAAGTCATATAATTTCAGAAATACTTTCTCCTGCAACCATAAAATATCATCATGCCTTTCCATAACTTTAATTTGTTGAATAACTATGATGAAAATAATATTTAATGTAAAATAATGTAGCTAATCGTCACAAGTTTACTTACTTTACAGAAGAGGGGATAGGCTCAATTTGGTTATCTAACTCATGTAATTTAATACAGTATGTTAATGTTATGTAGAAATTAAGTTTTTAATCTACTGATTTTAAAGTACATGTTTCTATTTCTTATAGCTTTTCCAGTGACTGCTATTTTCATTGAAGACTGCTCTGTTGGAAAAATCAAATAAAGCAAAATAAAAATACCTTTTGGGCAATTCTTTTTGGGAGTGTTGTGAGCTAAAATTGTAGACAGTAACACCACTATTGAAGAGATATAAAGCAAATATGAACCAAAATAAAGTAGGCTTCTCCTAACATTCTAGTTTTAAGTCAAGAACATGACTTGCTTGAACATTGAAATCGCTAGTATCTTCTTGTTCACCCCCGTCCTACCCCACATTATTTATTATATACCTACATTAAATTTGCATTTTTACTATATTTGTTATCCTAAACTCTTTTTAAGAAGGCACTTCCTCCTCACCACAATAACTTGTGAAATAAAGAAGTGTGACTTGATAATCAATATTGGTTAAGTTGCTAATTGATAAATTCACTATTGAGCACTATATATCTCAGTAGAAAATAGTATAAAGTAATTTTTTCTAATGTTTTTCCTTGTGCCTCTTTATTGTGTGACTCAAAGATTTTCCTTACCTATTTGAGTTATCAGTCTGGCATAACTGAACCAGAGTAAGAGCCCAGGGAAAAATCTCTGCACAAATGGTTTATTTGGTAACATGATTCCAAGAAGGAAGAATAAAGAGATCTTGGGAGCAGAGTATTACATGTGAGAAGACTTGTAATGTACAAGGATACCTTCTTAGGTTACCCACTGTTACCTGGGATGGGAATTCAATCCCATAGCAACTCAGAGATGCCTTACTGATTTGGGTAACAATTTTACAATACTGCTTGCTGTGATTGAAGTACAGAATGGCATGAGATCTGGATTACCTCCTTAAAAAAAAGTCTGGAAAAATAAGAGCAAACAAATGCATCTTGGAGGAAGTATGCTCTGGATGCTCTTTAGAGGCAAGAATGGCAAGACTTCATCTCACATGTTTTGGACATGATGTCAGGAGAGACCATTCCTGGAGAAGGACATCATCAGACTTGAAATAGAAGGGCAGTGAAAAAGAGGACAACCGTTGATGAGATGAATTGAAACAGTGGCTGTAAAAATGGGATCAAGCACAATGATTGTGAGAGTGTCACTGGAGTTGCCCGTATTTCATTCTATTGTATATCGAGCTACTATGAGTTGGAACTCTTTCAATGATACCTAAGAACTACCAAGAGCAAGACTTAATCTTTAGCATTGAGACTGGAGTTTGAAGAGGAGTCTAATGAATTTGAGTTGATAGTCCTTCATTGTTCATATAGAGATAGAGGATCTGGATGGTTAGTACTTTTCAGCAAGGGACTAGAGGCTGAGTAGCAAGGCTCACGTAGAACTCTGTCCCTCTGATATACAACTACCAGTTTTATTTCAGCATCTGATAAACAACTCTGTATAAGAAGAATACATGTAAAATAAATAAAAAAGAAAAAGAATGCATGTAATGGTTATTAGAGTATGAACAAAAGAGATTGTAATTGACTAAGTTGTATGATTTGTAAATTATGTGCCAATAAATCTGTTTCCCCCCCTAAAGAATGTTTTATAACATCATCTGTCTGATGGTTGAAAGCTTTAATGAACTCTCAAAGTTCATTGATCTCTTTCAACACTTTGAACATTAACTTTCCCCCACTCTGGAGTTGCCTAAGCATTAGTCGGTTAAGCAAGTTTGTCTAGTATATCCATACATAAGTGTTAGAGAGGCCACAACGTACTAAGTAATTGGTGTATATTTGCAGACAAAGGGAAAGTGATGCTAGTTTGTGGCTGTCTATATCTTGTTTATATGTATGCTGCACACACTCATCCATCAATGGCTGGAATAAGAGGTGAGAAGGAAGAAATTAAAAGTTATGTACAAGAATATTCTGATAGCTTCCATTTTTGTGGATCCTTTCTGCCATTTTACTACGCAATCCATTCCAGAGCCCTATTTGTGGTTGTTGCTGCCCTGATCTGTACAAAGACTTAATAAAAGTGAGTTAATGATTGGTGTATGCTACAGTTCCTGAGGCTGCAACTGGTCCTGAGTTGCTGGTTGATAATAAGCCCCTTTTGTCCTTAGCAGTCATTATCAGACTCTTCTGACTGCGGATGATCCAGATCACTTTGCTTGAGGCTGTGGCCCATCCCTTCATTCTCAAAGTGTCTGAGACCTTAGCTCTCTGGTCTGTGTCAGGTGTAGGTTATTCACATTGTGCCCAATTACCACTTATGTCTTTATTGATTTTCATGAAAGCCCCACTGGCTCATATCTCCTTCACTCCAGGTGCATCATGACTTCATTTACTGTGTAAAAACAACATGGCTCTGAAGTCAGGTCATTGTTGTCACTCCCATGGTAGTAACCCCTATGTTTACTGCTGCTTTCCAGGCATGTAATTACCAAGGGGTAGTTAGTACTTGAAGTTCAAAGAAATTCTTACCATTATCTTGATGAAAATGGATCTTCCTTTAAAAACATCTGTATATAGGAGAGATTAAGGTTGTGGAGATGGGCTACATAATGTCCATAAATGGGTTAGGGATGATTGTGGAAAGGCATTAATTCTACTTTCTTTTTTTTCCTCTCAGTTCACAGGTTGATTCAGCATATATATTAAATTCTTCATAATATTGCTCAGGGACAGGTGACATGGTTCTTGAGTTGGTATCTTATCTGAAAGCTTATAGGCAATTCCACTATTCTTTAGTACTTGCTGAGATAAATGTGATAATATTTGTGATAAGATCATCATAATTATACATTTTATTACTTTTATTAGTAACATTTGTTTTAAATCTATCCACTTACCTATAGGTTTAATTAATATTTTTCTGTTTAAATTAATGTATTATCAAATTAGTGTATACCTTTGTTGATTTAAAAAATAATCAATTAATGTAACAATTTCTACTACAGCAGTCCAAGTAAATATTAATTATCATATTAACTACATTTGCCCAGTATTAGTAATGTTAAGAAATGATTGCAGTTAATTACTCCAACAACTTCTGTTATGCAACTGAAAAACAAAATGACAGGCTTAGTAAGAATTTGAATATTTTTTTCTAAAATAGATGAGCATTTCATTTAAAAATATCTCATGGTTTAATGCTTTTTCTAAATTTTAATTAATCTTGTTTGCCTTTGCATTGGTTCAGAAATTTTCCAATTAAGTATTTCAATATACATAAATATATATTGGTTAACCATAGCCATATCAAGTATCCTCATTTAAAAACAAGCTTTTATTTGTTGGCCTGCAAAAATATTTGAACAAAAATTTTGCATGAAAAATTTGCTATATTGAATTTATTAAAAAGAAATAATATCCTGAGTCGGAGCCCACCAGTCTAAATCAAGATTTCTAGAGTTCAGGATGGTGGCTATGTTCTTGAATTATGACTGATCTGAATTTTTCAAGAATAGACATTAGCCACTAAAAATATTAAATGTTTCCATTTACTCTATGTGTGGTATGTGGTGGGCATTTAAAATGTATCCTCTGCATGTCAGTAACTACCTTTCTCATTTCTCTGATTGTCTAACTTGTATTTAAAATATCATGACTCCCAAATTGAAAGTTTTTCAACTGTTTTAACAAATTAATAAAATAATGACTAGAGAAGCTAATAAGATATTAGCTATGGGTTATAAAATAAAATAACAGATTTTTTCCTAAGTTTTGTCCTAAGGTATACAATCTGGGGTTTACAGAGAATGTGGTTGCTATTTGTGTTTTATATATATAAAAATACTTCATGATCCTTATTTTCCTTAGTTACATATGTTATTTTCAAACATTTGGTCTATTAATGTTAATATTTCTGTTCTGTCTCTTACCTTCTTAGAAGTTAAAATAACCCATATGTGTATAATATGCCCCAAGATGTTCTCTTTTTTAAACTTTGTGTCTTAAAAATATACCAAGACAAGAAAATTCAGTGCCTAAAAGCCCCTTGAATTATTTTGCTTTAAGGCCTTATAGTTTTCTTACAGTGTTCTATCATTTTATTATTTTTTAAATGTTGTTTTTGTGTTCAGTATAAGTTCCACATGAACGTTCCACGTGTTTTAGTGTAAAAAGTCCCTCATGTATCTTTTATTCTTTTTACTAATATTTTTACTTCTATACCATTCCCTAGATTGTTGAATTTATTCTTTAACATGGCAAATGTCCCATGGAGGCAATTTATGTTATTCTTTCAAGTTGATAGTGCTGATTCTAAAATGGACCAAAAACATAACATGTAACCCTTGGAGATATGAATGAATTTTGAGCTCACACTTAATCTGAGCCCTAATCTACGAAAAATTAGTTCTTATGATATGGCCCTGTTCAATATTAGTTATGGTTGTTATGCAATCTGGTGTCAATGTGAGAGGGTTCCAAGTGAAGGGGTGGAGTCTGGCCTGTCAATCAAGATATAACCAATGAGGACATGGTTATAACAGTGTGGGCTTGGCCTTCTCCTGAGGATTCTGGGAACCCCTGTATTTTCCTCTTTGGAGTCAGGAGACATTCTTCTCTCTCTCCGCTCACTCTCTTGGAGATGCTCTACTGACAAGACACGTGGCATTATGCCCTGGGAGCTAGAGAAGCCACATGAACCTACCCTATGCAAGCAGACCTCTGGAGCAGAGAACCCACATAGAGTCCCCTGCCAGCACTGAGTTGCTTACAATACCATTGGATCCACAAGATTTCCAACCTGTGGTCCAGGCCTGTGGTCTTCCTGCATTTGGCATCATTGCATGTGTTTCATGAGTCTGAGGAGGACTTTAAAGATTGGTATCTGACATATAGGGTTAATATTGGACTTATGGGCTTAGATTGAACTGGGTTCGGATGCTTTCTTAATGTACAATTAGTCTTTAGATAAAACTCTATCTTATATACATATGAGTTTCTCTGAATTTGTTTCTCTCGTCTACGCTGACTAATACAATAGCTCTTATGCATTGGTCACTGAAGATATGGGTGCATAGCAGAGTGTGTGGGAGAAATCAGATGGTGTCCAGCTATCAGAAAAAAAGTATCGCCTAGGATCTTACAGTCTTGTCTCAAAACAAGCAGCCATTTAAGTGACGTGTTAGTTATGTCCACACCAAAGTATCACACCAGCCCATGTGGTCACAGATTATTAATAATATAATTAAATTTTGATCTTAAGTTCTATAAGTTAAATTAAATTCTTTAGCTTAAATTCTGAGTACTCTATTTGCAAAGGCTATGGTAATCAGAGCCCAAAATCTGTTTAAAGAGTCGCTAATCAAATTGTCTCCATTCAACTCCTTCTGATAATCTTACCCTCAGAGAGAGTGCCTTAAAAGTAAATTACTTCTTTGGGCCTCCACTCCGCACCCCCTCCCCCTATTCACATTGGCATGATATTTTATGGTGGGCGTTTGATGCCTCATAGCTGATCCTGTCGACACCTTATGATCACATAGGCTGGCGTGCTTATTCCATGTGGGCTCTGTTGCTTCTCAGCTAGATGGCTGTTTGTTTATCTATAAGCCTTTAAAAAAAAATAGGTCATTTTATTGGTGGACATCCCCTTACAGAAAGGTTGTGGCAGAAGACAGGCCAGTCAGGGTGCAGTACAACACCGATGAAACATACACCCTTCCTCTGCTTCTTTAATGCTTCCTTACCCCCTCTAGCGTGACCCCAATTCTACCTTACAAATCTGCCTAGACCAGAGCATGCACATGGGTACATATAAGAGCTGGAAACACAGGGAATCCAGGACAGATAAACGCCTTAGGACCAATATTAAGAGTAGCCATTACAGGAGGGTAAGGAATAGGTCAAGAGCGGGGAGGGGAGAAAGTGGGAACTGATCACAATGACCTACCTATAACCCCCTCCCCCTCCAGGAAGATGGACTACAGTTAAGGGGGTAAAGGGAGCCATCGGACAGTAAAAGACATGGAAAAATAATAATAATTTAAAAATTATCAAGGGTTCATGAAGGAAGGAGGAGAAAAATGGAGCTGACACCAAGGGCTCAAGTAGTAAGAAGATGTGTTAAAAATGACTACTACAACAAGTGTACAAATGTGCTTGACACAATGGCTGGATGTATGGATTATGATAAGAGTTGTACAAGCCGCCTCCCCCCCCTAATGATTTTTTTAAATTGTTCTATTAGGGGCTCATACGACTCTTATCACAAGGGTGCACGAGGCTTCAGGTTATTGACCCCTAGGGAAATATAGGTATAGATAATTTCCTATGATCATCGCAAAATCTGCCTGTTGTCACATTGTTAAGAGTATCAACTTTATCCTCTGACCATGACAAAATCTGCTAACTGCTTCCTGTGATGATTGTAAAATCTGTTTCTTGCCACGTAGCTTAAGAAGCTACATTACTTATTTTATTTTCATTGAATCTTTGAACCCCACTCTTTCTTTCTGTCTTGCTGTTCAGAATCAACTTAACATTTCTTGAATCAGCCTGGTCTCTGTCCTTGGCTGAAATAGTGACAGGCCATCTGGATCGTGTTTCCCAGCAAAAGGACCACAGTAACAGAGCATGTACAGCTAGCATCAAAAGCACATTGCATGAAAACTTCTGTGAACCAGGTTTAATTTTCTCCTAATTAGGTGTTCACAGACAACCTTGAGCAGGCAAAAAAATGGTTATAACTGGACCAATGGGAGACATCACGATAATTGGAGAAAGTGGAAGCTGTCAAGGATTTAATTTTGATTTCATCCACAATAGATGCTCCTGGAATCAGTAGTCAAAAGATCAAGTACATGTTACATTAAGTAAATCTGTTAAACAAGAACCCTTTAAAGTTTTGCAAAGTAAGGATGTTAATTTGAGAACTAAGATATGACTGACCCAAGCCAGGGTATTTTCAGTTGCCTCCTAGAATGTGAAAGTTGGATATTGAATAAGGAAGGCAGAAGAAAAATAAATGTATTTCAACTATGGTATTGGCAAAGAATATTGAAAGAAACCATCTCATGGACTTTGGCCATGTCATAAAGAGAGATCAGTCTCTTTAGAAGTATGAGGCAGTTAGTTTATTGTGCAAACCTGGCTGATAAACACATGTGGGATTAATTGAAGGCCGGAGGGATAAATGGCTCAGTGAGTCTCGCCTTTCTAGGTCTTGGGTCTCTTGTTTGTGATGCTCAGAACAGGGTGCAGCTACCTTACAAGTTCCCTGCTTCAGCTTCAGCAAGATATCCCCAAGGAGAAGCCGCATGGACCTACCCGGATGCAGCCCTGGGTGTTGGTGCAGCTGTATAGAGACCCTTGTCAGCGCTGAGATGCTTACACATTCACTGACTCGGCTTTCCTCCTGCAGTTGGCATCATTACTTCTGTTTTGTGAGATGGAGGAGGACTTTGTGGATTGGTGTCGGACATGTGGGTTAATGGCGGACTTGTGGGCTTGGGCAGCACTGGGTTGGGATGTTTTTCTGATGTGCACTTACTCTTTATATAAACTCTCTCTTATACATGAGTTTCTGTGGATATGTTTCTCTAGAGTACCCAGACTAATACAAAGTATATCTTGCAGATTGGGAGAGGGAATGAGTGTGAGGAAGGCCCTAAATGAGATGGATTGATGTAGAGGCTGCCACAGTTGACTCAAATAAAAGAACAATTGAGAGGGTGTCACAGGAACAGGTGGTATTTCATTCTATTGTACAAAGGGTCCCTATAAATTGGACCCAAATTTACAGCACCTAACAGCAACATGAATAAAATAAAATACATTTATCCAGTAGAAGTATTTGTCAAGCGATGTCTGTCAAATTTCATGCATCTTACTTCATGTAACTTTCTTGAATATTGAAAGCACCGTGGACCGCTAAGGGGAGAAACAGATCTGTATTGGAAGAAGAAAAGCTCGAGTGTTGCTTAGAGGCAAAGATGAAAAGACTTCATCTACATACTTTTGACATACTGTCAGGAGAGGCTAAACTCTGGAGAAGGACATCGTGTTTGGTAAAGTGGAAGAGCAGTGAAGAAAAAGCAAGACCTTCAATGAGATAGATTGACACAGTGGTTGCACCAATGGGCTCAGGTATAAGAACAATTGTGAGTATGACATAGGACCGTGCAGTGTTTTGTTCTATTGTGCATAGGGTCACTATGGGTCTGAGCAAACTCTTCATCACCTTACAACACCACCATTCCTTTTCCTTTTTGACTCATTTGTAATTTGTTCCAGTATTTATTATTTTCTGCTTCCTTTTAGATTGGAGTTCATGTGTGTTTTTATTTTGCTTTTTCTGACTTTTTGGAATGACTTTCCTTATATGAAATCAATGAGAGTTACATCTACAGAGACAGTAACTGGACTAATAGATCCTTAGGTTTATGGTAGGAGATTTTTGGTGCAATGGGGAATTAAAAACAATGTACACAGAAATGAAAAAAAAGAAAACCAAAAATGTATTGTGGTGATGATTGTGTAACACTTTTTAATACATTTAAACCATTGAATTATAGCCTACATGAGATGTATATCAATAAAAATATTAACAGAATAAACTATCTAAAAAGTATGTGTCTAAAAAGATTAATAGAAGAAAAGAAAATGTCAAAATATTGATTTGAGTGTTAGAGGCAATTCATCATTTTCAATGGAGGGGTCGTGGTAGTGGTTCTGGGGGCGTGTGTGTGTTACTATTCTGAACATTGTGAATTGCTGACTTTTCCATCATGATGTCTTTACTTAAGTAGATGTGCCTCAAAAGTCTTCACCAAAACAATAAAAAGAGAATCCACAGAATGGGCAAAAATATTGGGCCACAACATATGTGAGAAAAGACTAATATCTAAACTACAGAAAACAGCAACACTTCCATCACAATGAGCATGGATAACTCAATTTAAAAATGGGCAGAAAACATGAACAGACAACTCACCAACAATCACATCCAAATGACCAATAAGCATGTGAAAATATTCCCACAATCACTAGCCATTTGAGAGATGCAAACCAAAGCGCCGATGAGATACTTGCACCAGAAATAACAGCTATATTTACAAAGAAAAAAAGGAAAAGAGCAAATGGTGTAAAGGATGTGGAGAGATTAGAACCCTCATACATTGTTTTGGGGACTACAAATATGAACAACTGCTCTGGGAGTTACATGGCACTAACTTAAACACCTGGGAATTGAAGTTCCCTAAGATCCAGCAATCTTTAAGCTAGGTATATATGCTTAAGAATGAGGGTGATAACATGAACAGACATATGAATAGCCATGTATGTGGCAGCACAGTTTACAATGGCAAGAAAATGGAAATAATCTAAATGCCCATCAGTAGAATAATGGATAAAAAATGGTGCATACATACAAGGGAATATTATACATTACTAAAAAAACAATGGCAAATCACTAGGCACCTTATGGCTTAATGTTGGATGGACCTGGGGAGCATCTTTCTGAATGAAATCAGTCAATCACAAAAATATAAATATTGTATGAGACCATTGTTATAGAGGGAAAAAAGCTAGATTAAAGTTTCATACTAAAAGGAACAGATTTTGGAGGCTACAGAGGTGAAGAGGGTAAGGGGAAGAGGTGAAATAATAGAGTTGACAGGGAGTGATTTGGGTGAAGGGAAAGATAGTAATCACAAGATAGAGGGGGGCGGGCAGCAGAGGGGTGGGTGAAGGGAGACGCCGGGCAGTGTAATATAAGATATAATAATAATTTATAAATTATCAAGGGTGCATGGGGGAGAGGGGAGGAGGAGGGGGAGGGGAAAAAAGGAAAATGAGCTGATTCTGGGAACCCAAGAGGAAAGCGAATTTTGGGAATAATGAGGGCAACAAATGTATAGGTGTGCTTTAGACAATTGATCTATGTATTGTGATGAATTGTATGAGCCCCAATAAATTGATAAAAAAAAAAAAAGACGAGGACTAAATGAACCAATGTGGCCAAATCTTTTTGGAAATTGCTTCAAAATCGTAGCTGCTGAATAAATGCAATGTTTTATCATGAAAAAAAAAAGCAAAGAAAAGAAAAGAGACAGCAAAGGAAGGGGGCAAACATTCATGGGGGTTTAATAAGTAGTTTGCTAATTTTAAATTTATTAAGTGGTTTTATAACTTTAAATAGATTAATACATAATCAATTATTTGAAATATAACCCCCCACCTAATTCACAATAACAAAAGTGTAAAAAAAACTCCCCAAATAAAATCCCAAACTTAGGGCTCCAGATAATGAGCCATGCAGTTAAATGAGTAAAAAGTTGGATGACTAGAGTGTTACTGGATTCATATAAAACATTTTTTGTGAAATAATTAAAATATCAAAATAGTTTAGGGGAAAGATGGATATCATTGATTATAATAGAAAATGGGGTTGGCAATACTTGATTAGGACCATCTTCTACACTATCCATATACACTAGAAGCATTCCATTGACCCTTATCAAAAGGAGCCTGTAGGCATTTCCCACCTTAATATCCACTGGATCAAACAAATCGCCCAGTCCATTTTCAAGTTATTCAATATGAGCAGACATTAATTATATATATATATATATAATTGTTTAACCTATTACGAATTTAGCTAGAAGCTGGTGAATGTTTACAATATTTTTTAGCAAAATTTTATTCTTACATGTATTTTATGCTATACTCAAAATTTATATTTCAGCTTAAGAAACTTATCCTCATAAATCAATGACAGACTAGTGAAGTTTTACATTTTTCCATTATTTGGAAACATTTAGCTTGAAATATATTTGCATATTTGAAAGGTTAATGGATCATGTGGCATTATGAATGGCATTGGTTATAGAATACTAATGTTAGGGAGAATGAATGTCACACTTTTGTCTAATTGACTTGTCATTCTGAGAAAAGATGAACAAAATTGACTCTAGGAAAACATGCTTTAATTTTAGAGAATGCATTTTAAATTTGTACTTATTTTATTAGTTATTTAAATATTTCTGTTTTCAAGCATCCAACTTTGCTAACTTTGTGAAATAAAAACGAATCACTACACATAGAATATATGTAATTATGTAATCTTGAGTTGAATACTTTTTTCTAGAACTTACCCTGATCTCTTTATTAATGTTTTTAATACTGAAAATGTGATTGATAACTTATTGATTTGTGCAATGTAAAATAATTACAATTTTGTTCAGAAAATAATGAATGTCAAAATGATCAAAATGATGCCTGACTGTTATAACAATTTGACTACTAAATATTAAATTATCAAATCAATATAATTGAAATATGCATATAGATACATGCAGGAAAATGAGAATAAAATAATTTAGGTATTTAGTATAGTGACATATATATGATAGTACATGTGGTAGTTACATAATCGGGTGTCAATTCCAGGATTGAGAGTGTAGGGGTGGAGTCTAGGCTGTAAATCAGTATCTAGCCAATGAGGCCTTTGTGTGGGCCTGGCCTTCCCTGGAGGATTCTGGGAGAAACTCTGGGATTTCCTCCTTGCAGGTGGAAGACCTACTCTCTCTATATGCTGACTTCCTGCGAGACATCCCTGAAGAGAAACCACATGCACCCACCCTGCTGCAGCCCTGGGAACTGGAGACCCCTGCCAGTGCTGAGATATTTACACTGCCACTGTATCCAGAGACTTTGTACCCACTGGCTTGTGATCACCCTGCATTTGGCGTCATTGTGTGTACTTTGTGAGTCTGAGGAGGACTTTGTAGATCGGTGTTTGACATATGGACTAAGTCGGACTTAGGGCTTGGACTGGACTAGGTTGGGATGCTTTCTTAATATACAATTACCCTTTATATAAACCTCTCTCTTATACACATATGAGTTTTTATGGGTTTGTTTTTCTAGTCTACGCGCACTAACACAGTACATAAATAATTTTACTTACTTAAAATGTACTTTGTAGACAATATTTAAATAATATCTAGGTACATAATCCATTGTAATTCAAACTTGGAAAACTAATTTTGTAATTTTATATAAACTGTAACTGAGTGTCCACTTGGTGTGCTTTAACTGATTATTTGTTACTAAATTATGTCACATAGCTGAGGAATAGAAGCCCACATTCAATTAGCATGTGACTGAAAATTATTTACTAAAATATGGCCTGTAATTTAATTAAATTTTAGCTGTGTTTGAACATCTTCAACTAGTCATATTAAAATGACAACTATGTAAGGAATTATGTTAAGCAAAGTAAGCCAATCTCAAAAGGAAAAGTGTAACATGAGTCCCTTGAGGTAAGTACAAACAGCACAACAGGAATTGAAGAAAAGACGCTTATCCCACAATACACGGGTAGAAGCATAGGCAGTCGGGGGAGGTCAGACCAAACCCAGGGAGGAACAAGTAAATCCAATGTAAAGTAGGGGAAAGGAGGAAGGAGGAGGGAGAATGAGGATGGGCAGAAACTGAGATGATGACGTGGGGGGGAACAGGGCACTAACCCACCAAGAGGGAGGGTATTGGTTGTGTCTCCACAGAATTGGAACGTGCATACAGACCCCACCATAACACGCCAAACCAGGAGGGCAATGTAACATGTGGAGGAAGGCATGAAAACACTGAACAACAGGACCGACCCCAATCATAGCCAGCCTGACCCCCACCCTGGAAGTGTGTGCTGCAGAGAATGACACTAGACCTTCAGGTGGAAGAAAGGAGCCCACTTGCCATGCCCACAGGGAAGCAAACCAAGAAGGAAAAAGAGAGAGGGGCAGTCGGCACAGACTCCATATGGGATCACCAAGCCCAGAGGATGAGGTCCCTGCATGGAGCTGCAGGGGCACAGAGAGGACTGTGGGACTACCAACAACTCAAGGCATATTGTCCCCTAACTGGAGCATACGGAGCCAGGAGACAATAATAGGGACACGTGACAGGGAGACAGTGTGGGTATGGAGCATAACAGATCAGCAATTGGAGTGAAGCTGAGCACAGAGCCCCTAAGGAGCCCCAAGAATGGACTTCGGATGAGGAGGGGCAGCCCTTGGATCTCCCTCAGGACCAGAGGGGAGGGTCTCATGGGAACCAGCAAACAGACCTGGACCCTATGTAGATTTTTTTTTTCTTTTCCTTTTTTTTCTTTTCTCTCATCTTTTTCTCTTCCATTTTCTTTTTTCAACCATAGGTTTTCTTAATGTTCGGACTAGGACATGGATAGTTTGCCTAATTGTATGGGCTGGACTATGGGAGGGAAGCCTGGGGAGAAGGCAATGGGGCCAATGGCCCAAGAAGGTAGAGAGGGAAGAAGGAGGTGGGGAGAAGGGTGTGGTGAGTGGAGGGCGTCATGGACAGGAGAACAACTAGGGATGCGGAACAAACATCTAAGAGAGGTTAGAGATCCTGTGAGTATTAGAGCAACACCAAGGTAGTGGAGAGGCAGCCCTAAGAGGTGGAAGAAGGGGAAAGTGATGACAGGGCAGGAGGAAGCAAAAAGAAACAGAGGTATACTCTAGGAAGCAAAAGCATAGATAGGGAGATTAACAGAGGTGTGTGCTTATGTAAGTACAGTACATTAATCCATAACAATAGTGGTATTGGCCTATGTACATATATCTATAAGGCAATACACTGAGGCTGTAGATGGGCATTGGGCCTCGATTCATACTTTCCCTCAATATAAGAAAGAACACTTTGTTCTAACAAATTGGCATTCTGAGAGGCTCACACCCCCACCCCCACCCCACTACACAATCGCTGAGCACAAAATGGGTGCATAAGCAGATGTGGTGAAGACAGAGGATGGTGCCCGGCTATTAAAATATATAGTGTCTGAGGTCTTAAAGACTTGAAGTTAAACAAGCCCACATAGAAGTAGCTCACCAAGTCACTGCGATCATGAGGTGTCATCAAGACTGGGCAACGGACATCAGAAGATTCATGACAAACAGTAAACAAACAAACAAAAATGCATTGGTGAGAATGGAGGGGGGTTGGAACAGAGACTCAAAGCCTATCTATGGCCAATGGAACATCCCCCCACAGAGGGGTTGCAGGAAGGGGATGAGTCAATCAGGGTGTCCTAGAGCACTAATGGGTCACACAATATACTTCTGTTCCCTGGAGGACTCCTCACCCTCCGTTATCACGACCTCAGTGCCGCCTCCCCATCTAGACTAGATGGGAGCATGTACATCAGTACAGGCAAGATATAAAACTCACAGCACATGGAACCCAGGAATAGGAATGGGACTAGAGATACTGAAAGGGTAGGGGGGAGGGGAAGAGGTGGGGGAGAGGGGGCACCAATCACAATGAATAGCACATAACCACATACCCCCATCCAGGAGGAAGAACAACAGAAACCAAAGGGGAAGGGAGATGGAGGTCGGAGTGAGATTTGAAAATAATTAACAATCTATAATCTATCAGGGGGCTACAAGAGTTGAGGGGGTGGGGGTGGGGTGGGGAGGAGGGAGGGAAAAAAGGAGCTGCTGATCCCAAGGGCTTAATGGAAAGTAAATGTCTAGAAAAGAATGATGGAATATATGTACGAATATGTCACATACAAGAGTTGTAAGAGCCCCAATAAAATGATTAATAAATAAATAAATAGAATGACAACTATGCAATTAGCATCTCTATTGAATATGTGTACTCAGTATAAATAAAAGTATAGATTTAGAGGTAAGGTGTAGAGACCCACTTTATGCAACTTAGATGTGTCCGTTTTGGCCATGTCTACGATTATTTTATAAGAGTAATATATACAGACCGGCTTTTATACTGAGCACAGACACATAGAGAAAGCAAACGACAAACAAACATATCATTAAAAATAAAAAGAGTGAAATACTTCTACTTAAAATCAAAAGGCTTGTCCTGCACAACAATATATAAATGCAAGCACATATTTTAACTGACTGTTTTCCGCACAGCCTTCAAATCTGTTAGCAAGATGTTGCTAAGGGAACGTCAGTCAGTGGCCGACTCTCATGGAATTGAAGGCATCACTATATTCTAATGAGAAAGTTACGTGGCACCAATTTTGAGAAATAGACATTTAAAGGTATTTTTCATCAAACATGTACTTACAGTGATTAAAATACTTGCTACAAAAAATGTGAAATATAAAAATCACAAATAAATTAAGATGACTGAATACCACACACTGAATGTATATATTACGTAACCAATGAAGTCAGACTCATCTATATATTCAGATTATCTATAGCTCCTTCATATATTCCTAACTCCTACTAATATTCTTTTTGAAAACTTATGGAAATATACAATTTAAATGGTTTCATAGCTAAGTATATTTATTATAGTCTGCTTACTTTATTCTCTTCTTGTCTGCAGCAGAGGCTTTCTTGAAGCATCTGCACAGCCTCCTGCCAGCACAAACACTAGAGACCAGGTGAGTAAGGCTACACTGGCTTCACAATTCTTAATATAAGCTTTGTGAGGTCTGTCTTTGCCAGTGAAGGGTTAGATGCTTCATATCTGGAAGGAAATAGAAAGGGGGAAAAAAAGAATAAATTTTACCTGAACATGGATGTCTAAGTGATATTTTCAACCCATTTTGATTTAAATTATTCTAAATGTTGGTAATATTACTTAATAAAAAGATTTTAAATGTTGGACACATATTAACCTGATTATGGTATCAGTACAATAGGCATGAAAAGGAGCCTTTCATGTATTATTTCTTAGACTATTTAACATGTACTATATGGTCAGTTCATGAATGTACAGATAAATTGTGATTGTTTCAAATACTGTCATCGTTTGTATGTATATTTACCTTCATGTTTTCATCTTGTTAAACTATGGTCATCAGTTCAGTGTATCCATGTCTTTTTGAAATCTAATGGATGTACAATACAGTTTTTATGCTTCCAAAATTCCAACCATCCATGAATGATCATCATTATCATTTAACAATTATTGCTTTCATCTTTAAGTCTATTTCATCAGACATAAGAAATGTAGCTCTGAATAAGCTGGAATTCCCCAGTGAAGTGAGAATAGCACATTGAAATGTCATCAGACATATGAGAGAAATGGAATTACGGTTCAAATCAGACATTGTAAAATAACCACATTTTAATAAGCCAGTATTCTATGTCTTCTGCATATCACACCATATCATAATCAATGTTAAATTGACTTTCATTGAACCTGTTCAATGATTTACAAAAATATGTCACTTTCAGATCAGGATTTACATTTAATTTTTAGTCATAAGTTTATTTACCATTGTGACCTACAATTATTATTTTCCTTATTTGTGAAATAAGATTACAGATGCCTATTACATACATTTGCTTAGAGATTTTGTGAGAAAAGTTAAGTCATTGAAATTATTACCAAAATTGTATTAAATACTAAGTATATATCAGTGTTTTAGGTTCCACTAAGCTAGTTCTGCCTCATAGAATCCTGTGTATAATAGCACTAAACACTGTGGTCCTGCACTATTCTCACAATGCAGCCACTGTGTCAGGCTCTGTCATCAAGGATTTTTTTCTGAACACCAACCTTCTAGTTTACACAGCATTATGTCTGTCTTAGGTAGGTTTTCTAAAGAAGCAAAATCAGGGAAGCTTATATATATATGTGTGTGTGTGTGTGTATGTATATATATCTATATGTATATATGTGTATATATATGTCTTGAAAGCTTCCCCATATATATATGTCATGAACTCACTGCCATTGAGTTGTCACGGACCCATAATGAACCTCTGAGACAGAGCAGAACTTCCGCCATGTGTTTCCAAGACTAAACCCTTACGGGAGTGAAAAGCCTCATCTTTCTCCCACATATATATTCATATACAGAGAGATATAAATCAGGGAAAATGATCACACTGTCATAGATTCAGGATAATCCGAATGCCTGGGCTCTGATGTCAGGCTGGAAGATTCTGCTGATTTGTGTAGCAGTTCAGCAGGGCCTGAAGAAACCATGATCAGTATGCTTCTGGCCTAAGAGGCAGATGAACCCAAGTTAGGCAGGCAATAAGACAAGCTGCTGGCTCAAGTTCAAAGAAAGAGGATTAGCCAGATACAGGAGCCAGACACAACAAAAAGGAAACAAGGTTTTTCAGTGTTTATATAAATTGAAATTACCCACAACCCCTAAGAAACTTCTTTTTGATTGATTGGTTCCTCATAGAAGATTTCATCATGAGGAATATCTTAATAACCAAACCACTGACAATCTGGGAGCAGCTACTTTGACATAAGACTTTACCTATAAAAATGTTATTCTCCAAGGACTAGACTCCTCCTAATCATACGTCCAAATTTGTAAGACAAATTCTTATCATCCTCACTTCAAAAGAGCATTTTACTTTTTATCAGACAGATTAGCTCATTTTTCTTGTAGTCAGCATTCTTCATCAACATTATAATTGAAGGGTTATCTATCAGTTTGTACTGTGAGAGCTTGTATGTTCCTGTGATGCTGAAGCTATAACACTGGGATTTTAAGTACCAGCAAGGTCACCTATATTGGACAAGTTTTAGTAGTTTCCAGACTAACATAAACCAGGATGAAATAATATGTATAATAATAAATTTTTAGACTGCCTTCATATGTTTCATCTTAGAGTAATAGGTAAATAATAGTTCATGTTCATTACTATCAAGCATGTACATTATAATATTTCTAGAACAAGGAATTGGAAAGACACACATTTTTGATATTCCTTTATTTTTTACTATTACTGCTAAATTATTCAAGTCTTCATCCTATTTCACTTAGAACTTTTGCATAGATATAAACAGCAAATTCATTCTTTATGTGTATCTTTACTCTCTCAAGAATCACACCTAAATCACATGGGAATTACCAGCTCAGTAACACAGACCCTACCTTTCAAATAGTATAACTGATTAATTATAATTATTCCCTATTGTTTCAGAAAGAGTTAAAAACCCAAATTTATATTCAAAGATCTGATGCTTTTTAAAGGCACAATCATTGTCACTCATTCATCAGCAATGACTGAAGATTCAATGAACACTGGGTACATATCTCACTATTCATCTGTCAGTTTGATCTACTGGATAGACTTGCCTGTTGCTGTGATGCTGGAATACAGGTAACTAATATTTCAAACCCTGTAAGGTGAGAAGGATTTTGCACAGCTTTTGGAGAAAGAACACACTGTCACAAAATAATAATAATTTATGAATTATGAAGGGTTCATGAGGGAGAAGGAGCCGGGAGGGAGGGGAGAAATGAGAAGCTGATATTAGGGGCTCAGGTGGAAAGCAAATGTTTTGAGAATGATGATGTCAACAAATGTACAGATGTACTTGACACAATGGATGGATGTATGGATTGTGATAAGAATTGTACGAGCCCCGATATAATGATTTTTTTAAAAAAGGCCATATGTGAAGAAAGTATCAACTATCCATTCAGAGAGATTAGCTACTGAAAATTGGATGAATAGCAATAGCACATGGCCATACGTAGTACTGAAGAGGAGCCCCTTGGGAAGGAAAATAAAATAGGACGAGTTAAAAGCTGTCACTTCAGAGTAGTGTCAATTTTAATTATGTGGATGGTGTAAACTGCCCAGAGCCTTCACTTGCTGATGGAATATGCTTCAAGATGAGGTGAGAGGGCCGCAAGCATGCATTGTGGAATGTAGGATATACAAATCCAGATATCGACAAATTGGGAATTGTCCAAAGTGGCATTGAATGCATAAAGATTGATCTCCTAGACATTAGTCAGCTGAAATGGATTGGCGTTGGTCTTTTTGAGTCAGATGAGCATAAGGTTTATCATGCTAGTTATGACAAATTCAAGAGGACTGGTGTCACTTTTGTCTTCAAAAAGAACAACCGATGATCTATCTGTTAGGATAATATCTACACTAGTCCAGTTACTTCGATTATTATTCAATGTATACACCAACCATTAAAGATATTGATGAAGCCATTGAAAAATTCTACCAATTTCTTCAGTTTGAAATTGATCAAACATACAATCAAGGTACATTCATAATTATTGGCAATTGGAAAGAAAGAGCAGGAAATAATGAGTTAAGAACAATATATGGCATGGTGGTCGAAATGAATCTGTAGACCACATGACGAAGTAACATTGCCTATATCTATTTTTTTTGCAGCCACATAAACAGCAACTAGACACATTGACCTCATCTAATGGAATACACAGAAATCTAACTGAGTATATTTGTGAAAAGATATGATGGAAAAGCTCAATATCAGGGGCTAAGGCCAGGGGCTGACTGTGTAACATGCTATCAATTATTCTTATGAACTATTGGGTGGAAACTGAAGAAAAGTAAAACACATCCATGACAGACAAAATATGACCTTGAATAATATATCACACCTGAATTTATACACGATTTCAGTAAGGATTTGACACATTGTACACTAATGAGAGAAGATCGAATGAGCATTGGAATGACATCAAGGACATTGTACATGAAGAAAGCACAAAGTCATTAAAAAGGCAGAATGAAAAGACCAAAGTGGTTATCAGAAGATATTTTAGGAGGAGTTCTGGGAAGATGGCACTAATGTAGGATCCCCCTTCATGAAGAGCTCACTGTTTCATCACCAGATTTGCATGTGTGGTAGCCCTGTTGGGGAACTGGGAGGTGAGACCAAGTCTAGCAGCACCCCAGGGTTCTTTTGTTGGGTCTCCCACTGAAAGTACAACTGTGCTGGCCACAAAGGTGGTCTCTTTTCATAGCACCTGCCCATGTTTATCTTCCTTGTTGGTGTGGTGGCAACTCCTAACTTCTTCCCCTCCTCTCCCTTCCCCTCCCCGTTTGGTGACTCACCAGCATGGGGAAGAGGCCTGGGGCAGTCTATACATTGGGGCATCCCATGGATGCCCACAGAGACTCCTGAAGCCCTGGACCTGGAAGTCTAAGCAGCCTGCAGGGGAGAGTTGCCATTGGTGATAATTCCTAGCCAAGGATAAGCTCCCTGTCCTAGTGGCTCTACAGATAAATAGTCCCAGCTAACTAGAAAGAAATCCAGCACTGGGAGAAACAGAGGAGCTGGTGGAATCCATTGTGCAGCATGCCCCAGGAGGTCAGAAGAATTGTTCCTATTTTTGTTTTGAGAAAAGAGACAAAAAATTATTCACCATGCCAGGAAAAATGGAACATGGAATTTTAGGGTTTCTCTGTGGCTTTCCCACCACAGGCTAGAGTGCTCTTTTATCAGAAGCCTCTCTTCCCTGAGACATCCACTATAATAGCCCATTTACACCATAGGACCACACATAAGGAGAAGATAGTTCTGAGTTGTGCAGGAATCCACTGTCATAAGCACAATAAGGAAAGACTGCTTTCCTCCTACACAATACACAAGGTGGATAAAGGACTCTGGTAAACTCATTACATCCCTCCTGACACCAAACATGATAACTCTGGAACCTGTTCCGTCCACCTCAGCAACACACAATCTCCTTTAACTTACCAAGTAAAATCGCATCTCTTAGAGCTCTCTTTTCCAACTCATTAAATAGAACTCTATCTAACAAAAGGCTTCCTAAAATTAATACCACCACTTAAACTACTGAGCACCTAAACCTCAATCAACCAGCACACTCAACTAAAACTACCTCCTGATCTACACACAAAACATTTTACAGCACCAATCAGATCCTCCCCTAATCTAAATGGTCAGGCCCTCACTCCCTATACATACCCCCAAAATATGCTCCACCATCAGCTCACCCAAGATGCAATGCAGGCAACAGCCAACACCAGCAGCTACCACACACAAAAATGTTTTTTTAATCAATTAGTGAAGATGAGTGTGTTAGTCTGGGTAGACTAGAGAAACATTCATAGACACTCGTATGTACGTAAAAGAGAACTTTATATCAAAGAACAATTACATATTGAAAAACATACTAGCCGAGACCAGATCAAGTCCATAAGTCCAATATTAGCCCATATATCCAATACTAGTCCATAAATTCCTCTTTAGACTCATAATGCCATGGAATAATGCGGAATGCAGGAAGATCATAGGCCAGTGGGTGGAAAGTGTTGTAGATTCAATGGCGGTGGAAGAATCCCAGCACTTGGTTGGGTCTCCACGTGGCTCCTCCAGTTCCAGGGCTCTGACTCCATCAGTGTGTCTCCATGTGGCTTGTCAACAGGAAATGTTTCACAGGGAGATGAAGTAGAGAGAGTATGTGTCCCGCTTCAAGTGAGCTATTTATCTCTGTAGCACTTCCAAAAGAGGTCATCAAACTGCGACCAATTGACAGGCCAAACTCCACCCTTCACTCTTAATAGTCTCAAGTTGGCACCAGATTATGTAACTATCGCAATGACCCAAGCCCCACTGTTTACACAGAAGAAACAACCATTGGATTGCCAGTGAAAACAATGCCTGAAAAAAAAAAGAAAAAAATGCCTGAGAATATTGCTTAGTGGCGTACAGGAAATTAGGGTATCAATTCTTAAAACTAATGAAAAAAATAGAGATACTAGAATCCTCACACAGAAGGCAAGTCAGGGAATTAGGAATAAATATCAAATATATGAAAATCATGAGTGATCTCAACAATAGAGTGGAAGAAATGGAAAACCAAATTAGTGATCTTGAAGAAAACCAAGCAAAATTCAGCAAATGAGTGAAATAAACAAAAAATCAAAAGAATCAGGAAAAACACTGAGGATGATGTGGGGTTCCAAGAAGCATAACAATATTTGAATTATTGGGGTCCCTGTACAGAAATAAAGAAGTAAGCCTACAGTTTAAATTGGTAAAGATATTTTTGAAAGAAAATTTCCCCAATATCACAGAGGAGGAGGCAATAATCATTCCAGAAGCAGAGAACACCAATGAAATTAAACCCCTACCAACAAAACACATCAGGACATATAGCAGTCAAATTATGCAATTTCAAGGAAAAGGAGAGAATCATGAGGGTAACCAGAGATAAAAGAGCAGTCACATAAACACAGAAGAACAAGCTCATATCTCTCCACAGGGACCACGAAGGAAGGAAGACACTGTTACCAAAAGTGGAAAGGCAACACTTGAATCCAAGAATCCTTTATCCAGCAAAGCGTTCCATCAAATTCGAAGGAAATATAAAAGTCTTCTCTAATAAAGATACATTTAGAGAATTTGTAAAAACAAAAACAAAAAATACTTTTCAGCTCTTTATGGGCACAAAACCAACAACCACACCACACAAACATGAGACCCCCACTGGGTGTAAGACTGCCCAGAAAACAACACCAGAATCATTACCCAAACGTTACAGATTCAACGGAGGAACAAAGACAAGAATAAACACCCCCACACACACACCATTCTATAAAGGAGAAGGAAGGAAAATATCAAACACAGATAGCATGAGATGACAGCAACTAATCTACATTTATATTTTATTACACTGAATGTTAATGCTTTAAACATCTATTAAAAGACAAGGGGCAAAGGGTAACAGACTGGATTGGGCAACAAAATCCTTCAAAATACTGCCTTTAAGAAACACATTTCAAACTCACAGACAAAAACAGACAGAGTCAAAGGATTGCAAAAAATTTATGAAGCAAATGGCAATTTAAAAAAGAAAGCAAGGTGGAAATACTAATCTCTTACTTCAAAGGACATGACATAATGAGAGATAAGAATGAGCATTACATAATGCTAGAAGGATCAGTAGACCCAGAACCCATAAACAAAATAAATCTATTCGCCAAATGAAAGACCCTTGGAATTGGTCAATCAAATCCTCAAAGAGATGAAAAGAGAAATCATAAGATCAACAAATATAGTAGGTAACTTCAATATGCTGCTCTCAAAGAAAGATAGATCAAAAGGTAAGAAACTCTATAAAGAAACCAAGGAGCTGAGCAACACAATCAAACAACTTGACCTAAAAGACATTTTCAGACCTCTCCAACCAACAGCAAAAATGTTTTTTAAAAAGTACATTCTTGTCCAATGCACAGGATTCATACTCAAAAATAAACCACAGGCTGGAACACAAGGCAAGCTTGAAAAAATTCAAACACCTAGAGGTCATTCAAACCACTTTCTCTGAACACAGCATCATAAATCTCAAGATCCACAATAGAAAGAACAACAAATAAAAGACAAACACTTGAAACCTCTATAACACGCTTCTCAAAAAGGAAGAGAGGAAATCAAGAAATTCCTATAAAACCAGGACAATGACAATAAAACATTCCTAAAGCTGTGGGACACAGCAAAGACAGTTTTCAGAGATCACTTAATTTCAATAAATGGAAAAAGAAGTGGGGAAGTATGGTCAGCACCCTACCTGAGCACCTCTAGCAGCTAGCACAGGGTCAATAGCATAATCCTTCTAACAGCAAAAGAAAAGAAATCATAGAAAATTGGAACAGAGATAAGTGAGCTGGAAAACAGGAGGACGATCTAAAAATCCAAGAGCAAAGGGTTGGTCCTTTTTTTTTGTTGTTGTTATTTGTTTACTCTCTTTTTTTAAATCATTTTATTAGGGGCTCATACAACTCTTATCACAATCCATACATACATCAATTGTGTAAAGCACCTTTGTACATTCATTGCCCTCGTCATTCTCAAAACATTTGCTCTCCACTTAAGCCCCTGGCATCAGGTCCTCATTTTTTCCCCTCCCTCCCCGCTCCCCCCTCTCTCATGAGCCCTTGATAATTTATAAATTATTATTTTGTCATATCTTGCCCTGTCCGACGTCTCCCTTCACCCACTTTTCTGTTGTTGGTCTCCCAGGGAGGAGGTCACATGTAGACCCTTGTAATCTACCCTCTCAATATCACCACTCACACCACTGGTCCTGAAGGGATCATCCGCCCTGGATTACCTGTGTTTCCGGTTCCTATCTGTACCAGTGTATATCCTCTGGTCTAGCCAGACTTGCAAGGTAGAATTCGGATCATGATAGTGGGGCAGTGAGGGAGCATTAAAGAACTAGAGGAAAGTGTATTTTTCATCGATGCTACATCGCACCCTGTCTGACTCGTCTTCTCCCCGAGACCCCTATGCAAGGGGATCTCCAGTGGCCTACAGATGGGCTTTGGGTCTCCACTCTGCACTCCCCGCATCATTCACTATGGTAAGATTTTTTTGTTCTGATGATGCCTTATACGGTGTAAGGTGACCAGACGTCCCGCTTTTGGCGGGACAGTCCCGATTTTTAACAATTTGTCCTGCGTCCTGCGGCATTTTAAAAAAGTCCCGATTTTTGGAAAGAATGCTCAACAGGCTAGGGAACAGCGGGAGAATGGGAAGGGAATACAGTATACGTTTTTCGACTGCCATATGGCTATTTCGCCAGAATATGCGTTATATATTATTTTTGTTAATTTTATAATGTTAAACGTTAATAATAACAAATGATTGTTGAGAACTGATTATAGAGGACTGCTTATCAAAGTTCGCATTGTTGATCAGTTGTTAGAATTCGACCACCTTTGTTTGGACTTAATGAACAATGGCATTTTTTGGCATTGGCAATGACGAAAACATTTTGTAACTGTCTCTGAGACGATACACATCGTACTGCATGCTAGTGCTATTTAAACAACTGATGTCAACAAATTAGCTATTCAGATAATTTAGGTAAGTAATTTATTTATTTATTTCATAAATACATAAATTTTCCTGAATTTAGCAGACAGTACTCATATTATTTATATTTTATAGTGGCGGCAAAAGGTCTACCATGGGTCTTGGAAATGACACGACTTACGTTATGGCAAATTCAGAGAAAAAAATAATACAAGTTAGTATTGTTATTATTTAGAAAGAAATATAGGATTAAAATTAAAGTAATTTTACTTTGTAATAATCAAATTAATTTAATTTATAAACTAACAATAAAATATGTTCATGTAATTATGTACCTACTGTGTTTTTAAGCAAGATTTATATAATAAGTTATAATATAATTTAAAATTTTTCTTTTAGATTTTTAACATAATGAGTAAGAAAAGAGGATGCAAATTCAACGATGATGTAAGAAGTGAATTTCCTTTTATTAAAAAAAAAACAAAAGTGATTACATGGCAAAATGTGAGAAATGTAATGGTGAATTTTCTATTTTTTTAAAAAAATGTAATCTTCAATATTATTTTCTTAGCATATACCTTATATCCATGGAATAGAGCCCAAGGTAATGCAGTTTTAATTTTTTTTTAAATAATCATTTTATTAGGGGCTCATACAACTCATCACAATCTGTACATACGTCATGTGTCCAGCACTTTAGTACATATGTTGACTTCATCATTCTTATGACACCCGCTTTCCACTTGAGTCCCTGGTGTTAGCTCATTTTTCCCCCTTCGTCCCCGGTCCCCCCTCCCCCCTGATAATTTATCATTTATAATTATTTTATCATATCTTACCCCATCCAATGTCTCCCTCACCCACTTCTCCGCTGTCCGTCCCCCAGGGAGGAGGCCACTTGTAGACCTTGTCCTCTGTTCCCCCTTTCTCCCTCTTCTTCCCTCCACTCTCCTGCCATCACCACTCTCTCCACTGGTCCTGGGGGGTTCATCTGTCCTGGGTTCACTGTATTTCCAGTTCCTATCTGTGCCAGTGCACATCCTCCCGTCCAGTCGGATATGTAAGGTAGAATTGGGATCATGGTACTGGGGTGGAGGAAACATTTAAGAACTAGAGGAAAATTGCATATTTCATCGTTACTATACTGCACTCCGATTTGCTCCTCACCTCCCCGCAGCCCTTCTGCAAGGGGATGTTCAATTTCCCCCGGATGGGCCCTGGGTCCCCACTCTGCACTCCCCTCATTCACAATGTTATGATTTTTTTTGGTCTTTGATGCCTGATACCTGACTCTTTCACCGCCTTGTCATCTTACAGGCTGGTGTGCTTCTTCCATGTGGGATATGTTTTTTCTCAGTTAGATGGCCCCTTGTTTATCTTCCAGCATGTGGGACCCCAGATTCTGTGGAATTTGACAGCTTGGCACCATCAGCTTTCTTCACCACATTTGCTTATGTACTCACTTTGTCTTCAGCATTCGTGTCGGGGTAGGCTGGTGTGCTTCCTTGTGGATGACCATCTGTTTGTCTTCAAGCCTGTAAGACCCCAGATGCTGTAACATTTGATAGCTGGGCACCATCTACTTTGTTCATGGTGAATTTTCTTTTGCACAGCGGGAAGAATGATATTTTAAAGCACTTGGAGACACAGAAACATAAAATATATTTGTATACTGCTGCATCTTCCTCCAAAATACAGGAATTTTTCGGAAAACAACTTATGGAGACGAAAAAAAGAAATTAGCATCAGCAGAAGGACTTATGTCTTTTCATGCTATCACAAACATTCCTTCAGATCTATGGACTGTACATCATAAGTTGTCAAAAAGTTATTCAACAAAAAAATTTGCCTGTGATAGAACCAAATCCAAGGCAATTGTGTGTAATGTGCTTTCCCCATATGCATTTTCAGAATTAAACAAAAATCTAGAAAAATTAATTTTATGTCCATATATTCTGATGCATCTAATCATAAGGCTATAAAGGTATTTCCAACGATTATTAGATTTTTTTTGATTCAGAAACTGGAATACAAATTAGAATTTTAAATTTTGTTTCTTTTCCTGGCGAAATTTCTGAAATAATTTTCAGTTCCATTATTAATATTTTGGAAAAAAACAATTTGAAACATAAAATGATTGCATATTGTGCAGACAACACGAAGGCAAATTTTGGAGAAAAAGCGAGAAGAGATACAAATAATAGACAATAAATTAGACAAAAACCTTAATCAAAACATTATTGGTGTTGGTTGTGCAGCGCACATAATACATAATGCCATTCAAACGTCTGCTGATTTGTTGCCCATAGATGTGGAAAGTATTGTTATTAAAACATGTTCTTATTTCTATATATACACTGTGTGCGTTGAAATGCTTAAAGAATTTTGTGAAAGTGCTATAGTCGAATATCAGAAAATACTTGGATACAGTAAAACGCGCTGGTTAGCTCTTTTGCCAGCTGTGGAAAGAATTTTGAAAATATATGATCCTTTGAAATCCTACTTTCTATCACAGGATAAATGTCCTAGAATTTTAGAAAAGTTTTTTGAAAAATAATCTTCAAAAATTTGGCTAGAGTTTGTACACGATCAAGCAGCTCCTTTTCAAAATGCTACAAAACTTACTGAAGGTGACAAAATTTCGGTAATCGAAGTAGCAAATGAACTTAATTTAAAATTTCGGTGTCAAGAGCGGTTAGAAAATAATTTTCTTCCGTTAACTATCCATAATAGTATAAGCCAGCTAGAAGAACAAGGTGCAATAAATCGTGGAGATATCATGAATCACGTTAAAAAGTTCTATAGTAACTGCATAGATTACTTAGAAGAGTGGACGGTACATTACAATTATATTGAACATTTTCATTGGGTTACATTAAAACAAGAACTTAATTGGAATGATGTGCAAAAATCATTCGATCATTTTATTCAAAATTTCCCATATAGCAATATTTCCTGAAAATGATCTTTTTAATGAGGTATATTATTAAAAAATATATTGATAAGGAAAAGGTTAAAACTTGGGCATCAGCAAAAATCACAATAGAGCACAAATGGTTAGGAATATTTCATCAGTTTGAAACAAACCATGTTCCATAAAATAATGTACTAAAAAGTGTGGAATACGCAGTGTCCTTACCAGGAACTAATGCTGCGACTGAACACGTTTTTTCTACAGTAAATAAAGTGTGGACATCGGAAAAACCACAATTCAGTGATGAGACTTTGAAAGACATTTTTTTTTTTGAAAGACATTTTATGTGTGAAATATAATTAACACATTCTTGTGACAAATTTCATGACCTTTTAAATGACAGCAATCTACTAAAAAGAATCACTCAAATGAAAAATATGCTAAAGAATAAAATAGTACTATACATAATTTTTTAATGTATTATACTTGTAAATTATAATTATGTTGAAATTTTAAAAGATTGCAATACTATGTTTGCGTTCTCTGGAAATTTTTGTTGCTCCATACAGACCAAATTTTTAATCAAGAACCCCCTCTCCCCTGCCCCCTGTCAATGGTGTCCCGCTTTAGCAATGTTAAAATCTGGCTACCTTACTTATACCTAATCCCTTGGATTCCTCGTGATCGCACAGACTAGTGTGCTTCTTCCATGTAGGCTTCATTGCTTCTGAGCTACATGGCCGCTTGTTTACCTTCAAGCTTTTAAGACCCCAGACACTATAACTTTTGATCGCCGGGCACCATCAGCTTTCTTCGCCACATTTACTTATTCACCCACTTTGTCTTCAGCAGTTGTGTCGGGGAGGTGAGCATCATAGAATGCCAATTTACTAGAAGAAAGTATTCTTGTATTGAGGGAGTACTTGAGTGGAGGCCCAATGTCCTTCTGCTACCTTAATACTAAACCTATAAATATATGCATATAGACCTATTTCCCCATCCTTATATATAAATATATTTGCATATGTACATGTCTTTATCTAGTCCTCTATAAATGCCCTTTGCCTCGAGGAGAAAGTTGGTTCTTTGACAGTATCATCGCTATCAAACTTAGAATCAATCATCGCTATCAATATCTAGAATCATGATGGACTGGGAAGTCCCAATAGACCCTAATGAAATAAAATGATTAATTAGGCAGTACTATGAAAGACTGCATTCCAACAAGTTCAATGATTTGAAGGACCTGGACACATACCTGGAAAATCCCTCCCTCCCCAGATTAACACATATCGACATTAAGAACTTGAACAGAACCATAGCAACAGAACAAATAGAAAAGTGCCTCAAGAAACTCCCAACTAAAAAACACCCCATCCAAATGGCTTCACAGATTTCTACTAAGCATTCAGAAGAGCTGACACCAATCCTACGTAAACTCGTCCAGAACATAGAAAGATATAGCACAGTCCCAAACTTGTTCTCTGAAGTCAGCATAACCCTGATACCCAAATCAGGCAAGGACCCCTCAAGGATAAAGAACACATAGATGCAAAATCCTCAACAAAATCTTGGCCAATAGAATGCAACAATGTATCAAAAAGAATAATACATCATGAAAAAGTGGGATTCATACCAGGGATGCAGGGATGGTTCCGCATTTTGAAAAACAATTAATTTAATCGACTACATTAACAAGAAAATAAGCGAGAATCATATGATCATATCAATTGATACATACAAAGCATTTGGTAACATTAAACACCCATTCCTAATAAAGAATTTCAAGACGATAGGATTAGAAGGGAAATCCTCTAAAATAAATGCCATAAATGAAAAACAAATAGCCAATATTACATTTAATGGAGAAAAACAAACAAACAAAAAAATCCACTGAATAAAGGAAGCTGACAGTGATGCCCCTTATCCCCACTACTATTCAACATGCTGTTGGACATCCTAGCCAATGCCAGAAGACACCAGCAAGAGATCAGGGATGTACAATTGGGTAATGTGTAAAAATGAAGTGAAACTCTCACTATTTGCAGACAATATGCTTTTATATATTGAGGATGCTAAAGGGTGCAGAATAGGATGTTTGGAAACAATAGAGGAGTTTAGTAGAGTAACATTATACTAGACTAATAAGAAGAAATCAACTGGATTCTTATATACCAGTGATGGGAATACAGAAAAAGATATCAAGGAATCTCTATCATTCACAATAGCCACACAAAAGCTGAAATATCTAATAATAAACCAACCAAACAAACAAAACACCAAAAATAAAAGTCCTGTACAAAGAAACTAAAGAACATTATGATAAGAAACTAAAATGGATCCACACAAATGGAAGCATATTCCAGTTTTGTGGATCAGAAGGCTTAATATTGTGAAAATGTAAATACTACCTAGAGCAATCTACAAATTCAATGCAATCCTGATCCAAATCCTGCCATCACTGTTCAAAGGAATGGAAAAGCTGATTATCAACTTCCTATGGAAAGGGAAGAAGCCCTGGATAGACAAAGAGCACCTCACGAAGAACAAAGTAGGTGTTCATCACTACCTGACCTCAAAACCTACTATACAGCTACTGATGTCAAAACAGCTTGGTACTGGTATAATGATAGATACTTGGTCCCATTGATCAGGACAGAAAACCTTGAAACAAAAACAACCGCATTCAGACAATTGATTTTTGACAAAGGCCCAAAAAACTTTAAATGGGAAGTAGATGCCATAAGTGGTATTGGAAAAGCTACATATGCACATGTAGGAGAATGAAACAAGACCCATACTTCACTCCATGCACCAAACCAAACTCAAGGTCATTCAAAGACATAGATATAAAACCCAAAGCTATCAATATTATCAGTGAGAAAATTAGGAGCAACAGTAGGAGCCCTAGTGAAGGGATTACATGAGCTATCAGAAATAGAAAAGGAAACACAGCCTCTGGATGATAAAATGGATTAATGGGACCTGTGAGAAGTAAAACATCCAAAAGTGGGCATCCAAATACCTTATTAAAAGAGTAAAAAGCCCACACATGGGGAAAATATATTTAGTAAAGACATAATAGACATAGGGCGGTTTACTAAGATCTACACAATTGTATAAGCTTACAACAAGAAAAAAACTAATAGCCCTCGGAGAAGGTGGGCAAAGTACCGGAACCCATTGACAAAGGATGTCACTCCAACAGCTAATAAAAACGGGAGGAAAAGCTCCTGGGCATCACCCATCTTGGAAATGCAAGTCAAAGCAACAATGAGGTGCCATCTAACACCCATGACTATAGCCCGATTCAATAAAAACTGAGAACCACAAATGTTGGAGAGGGTGTGATGTGATAGGAACTCTTTTCCCCTGTTAGTTGACTCGTAAATACATACAATCACTGTGGAACATGATTTGGCGATATCTAAAACAAATGACAAAAATTGAACTACCATATGAACTGGCAATACCAGTACTGGGCATGTACCCCAAATAAGTAAGAAACAGATCACGAACAGATGTTTGCTCCTCCTTGTTCATTGCAGCACAGTTCACAATAGCAAGAAGCGGAAACAGCCTACCGTAAATTCCCATCATCAGAAGAACGGATTAAAAAAATCTGCTACACACACACAAAGGAATATGACACATTCTAAAAATAGTGAGAAAACCACGAGACACCCCAACTTGTAGAGGGATCTAGAAGACATTCTAGATGCTGACTGAAATATGTCAAGCACAAAAGAACAAATATCAGAAGAGTCCACTGTGGTAGGAACAAGCAGGAGAATGGGCACAAGTTCAAGCTTGCAGGGCATCCAGTCTTCTGGCTGTGGATCAGGCATGATAAAGAGCAGGACCAGGGCCACTGAACCTACCACACATCGTCTACTCTAGTAAGTATAGTGTAGGCAACTTGGCTGGAGTGCACCTCATAACAGGTGGGATCAAATGATTGGGGAAGAGGGTGGGGGTGTTGTCTGTTGAGTGGTTGCCATGTGGATCTGGGGTGAGGTCTCCTAGAAAGAGAGGCATCCCTGTAAGAGGGATGAGGCTTACTGATGGGAGCAGCAGCACAGGAGAGGGGAGAAGGAACAGTCAAGATTGGGGGTACATAGGTGCATGTCTGTTGATGGGAGGGGAGTGGGTTGACCTCTAGGGGCGTGGGTGAAGAGAGACTGAGGATGCTCTTGGGAACATTAGGTAGCAGAGTTTTTAGTGATGTGCAGCAGTAGGCAGAATTGATGTAGGGTATCCGAAGATATCGTGGGAAACCAGGCCAGGTACCCTAGAATGCTGGGACACTGAATCCTGGATCTTCAGGGCCCAGGTCATGCTCCAGAAGCTGTATTGGTGAGTTGCCATATGGGAAACCCACTGGGTGAACTGGGCTCTTCCCCAGACACTTGCATTCTGAGGATGTAAGCTGGAAAGCACATGGTGTCTGAGGAAGCAGAAGACATCTGGAACAAGAACAGTGTGCTGTTGGTTGGCAAAGAAACAAGATCTTCCTACATCGATGCCCTATACAGTGAACCCTCGTTTATCGCAGTTAATCAGTTCTAGACCCTACCGTGATAAATGACATTCGGCGAAGTAGGATTCCTTATTTGTAAATCAAATATTTTCGTAGTTAGAGCATAGGGGACATGAAAAAACACCCTTTAGTCACCATTACACTCGTATTACCCAATTTATGAAACGAAAAAGGGAAAATACAGTAAAACATTTTGGACGTTACAATTATCATTTATTATTTATTATATTCTTTATGGCATCAAGCGTGTACAGTATGAGCCAATCAGTGGCAGTAATGACAGAGCATGCGCTGTTACGCAAAAACCGCGATAGAGTGAAGCCGCGGAAGTCGAAGCGCGAAGTGGCGAGGGTTCACTGTACACTGTATTCAGATATGTGTTATTCTGGCAATCCTGTGATGGCCATTCTGTTATATGCCATTTATATTAGGGGGTATCTCAGAGGTGCATCACCATTAGAGGTCACCCTCTTGAAGCTGTGTTATTTGCTTCTTCGTATTTCAGTAAATGAAACCCAGGTACTTTGAGAGTTTATAGGGAAAGAAAATATGACAAGGGTTTTAGAGGAAGGGGGATATGAAGGGCTGGGTGAGGGAAATAAGAGGGAGATGATGTCAAGGTGTCCAGGAAGGAAAAGTATGTTTGGACACTGATTTGGAAAGCAATTTAAAGTTAGGTTTGGCATGATTGAAATATGTTATGATATGACATATGTGTTAACTACCAAGTTACAGAAAACAGAAAAAACACACAAAAAGCATAGATCGAGTAATGGGTTTTGGGTTCACACTAAATCCTAGCTCCAATTTAAGAATAATCAGTTCGTGCATTAAGGCCCTGCTGAATTGTCACCTTCATGAAATTATCACTGTGATATGAAATTCATGAAATTATTACAGCAAAGTGTGGTGCAGAAAGCAGATGGTGCCAGGCTATCAAACACAATAGTGTCCGGAGTCTTAAAGGCTTATACTCAAATAAGCAGCCATTTAAGTGAGGAGTCAACTAAATCTACGCAGAAGAAGCACACCAGCTTGTGTGAGCCAAAGATGACAATTACAAAATTAAATATGGAGAGGGGAAAAGCATCAGAGTTAAATTATGAACACCCAATTTTGGGAGGCTATGAGGGACAGTGGGATCCCAACACCTATCTTCAGAGTATCTCGTCAGACTGAGCCACTGGCAGATCTGTTCTGGCCACAGGCAAAAGTCTCAAGAAATCTTACTATCAGAGACCATTGTAATTTTGATTATGCTGAATCAATTCTTGGCCAGTTTACCACCCTATAAAAGTGACCAGAATTTGCTCTGGGTACAAGTATTTCTTAGTGGTTCCATGACAGAAATTTCTTCCATAGATTTTTGAATGGGGGTGTTTTCCTTCTTACACAACTGAATGAATAATCAAAATCATGAAAATGGCAAAAAGATGGAAGTATTCAAATATCTTATTTTGCTTGGATCCATAATCAATAGTTATGGAAGCAGCCGTCAAAAACTTTAACAATGTATTACATTGGAAAAATGTACTGTATAAGAGCTCTTTAAAGTTTTGAAGACCCTGGATGTTACTTTGAAAACTAAAGTGTTCCTGACCCACGAGGTATTTTCAGTCTTCTAATACACTAGATGAAGGTGGGGCAATGAATAAGCTAGACCTCAGAGGAATGAATGTGTTTGAATTATATTGTTGTAGAATATTGAAAGTGCATGGTCAACAGAAGAGCAAACACATATGTTTTGGAAGAGGTACAGACAGAATGTCTCTTAGAAGCCAAGAAGACTACCGTAGGCCCCATCAATCTCTCTATTCAGTATGTGTAACAAAAAGACACAAGGAGCACAACAACAACAACAAATGTATGCATGCTCAGAACCAAAGTGCCCATCGGTGGAAGACTAGAAAATAAAGGCTGCTACATACAATGGAATACATGTATCCCTAAACAATAATGATACAACTGTCAAACATTCCGAGACATGAATAAATATAGAAGATATTCTGCTAAGCAAAGCTCATTAAATCCATAAAGACATAGACAATGTGAAACCACTTTTACAAAAGAAAATAATCAAGAAAAAATGTTTTCATACCTATAGAAGCAGATTTTGGTTGCTGCTGAGAAGATCAATCAAGGTATGGGATGGAAAAATAAAAGAGGAAGACTATAAATAAAATTTATTTTAAAAAATAAAGATGTTAAGATGATGAGAGTTTGTCTCATATGCTTTGGACATGTAATGAGGAGAGACTAGTTCCTGAAAAGCAGATCATGCTTGGTGAATTAGAGGGTGAGGGGGAAATGAGGAAGATTTTCCAGGAGATATATTACACAGTAGTTGCTACAATGGGCTCAAAAAAAAACAAAACAACAACAACAACAGTTGTGAGAATTCCAACAAGATCCAGTAGGACTTCTGTGGTGCATTGGATAACTATGAGAAGAAATCAACTTGACCACACCTAGCACCATCAACCTCAAATGTATGCTAAACTCACAGGACACAGGAGAATGTCTGCTTTTGTAAAGAATAGAGGCAAAGATGCTATATGGCTGTCGAAGGGATCAGGTATCAGGCATCATCAGAACAAAAAATCTTACCATAGTGAATGAGGGGGTGGGGTGCTGAGTGGAGACTCAAAGTCCATTTGTAGGCCACTGGAGATCCCCTTGCAGAGGGGTCACGGGGAGGAGACAAGCCAGGGTGCGATGTAGCAACGGTGAAAAATACAACTTTCCTCTAGTTTCTAAATGCTTCCTCCACGCCCCCACTATCATGATCTGAATTCTAACTTGCAAGTCTGCCTAGACCAGAGGATTTACACTGGTACAGATAGGAACTGGAAACACAGGGACTCCAGGGCGGATGATCCCTCAGGAACAGTGGTGTGAGTGGTGATACTGGGAGGGTAGAGGGAAAGTGGGTTGGAAAGAGGGAACCTATTAAGGATCTACTTGTGACCTCCTCCCTGAGGGAC
>NW_022111301.1:5218670-5243222 GCF_000313985.2 Echinops telfairi | reverse complement strand
ATAGATTCTTATAATCGGTTCCCTCTTTCCAACTCATTCTCCCTCTACCCTCCCAGTATCGCCACTCACACCACTGGTCCTGAAGGGATCATCCGTCCTGGATTTCCTGTGTTTCCAGTTCCTATCTGTACCAGTGTATATCCTCTGGTCTAGCCAGACTTGCAAGGTAGATGTTTGAAGAATACTCAGATATAACAGGTAGAGGTTTCAATCACATATCTGACACAGTTTAAAATTTCTTACTTTAATTTCATAAAAGTCCAATCTTATCTAGTCAATTCTAACACATAGGAACTTATAAGAGGAGCAGAATTCTAAACCACAGGGTTTTGGAATCTCTAAATCTTTACAAAAGCAGCTATCTCATCTTCATCTCCCACCCAAACACCAAACTCACTGCCTTTGAGTCAATGCTGACTCAGTGACTCCCTGTGGGTTTACCAGGCTGTGACTGTTTACAGTAGTATCTTTCTCCTGCAGAACTGCTGTTGGTTTGGAACCAAGGACCATGAAGAAAGCAATCCAGCACTTACGCACTGCATTACCAGTGCACAGAAACACATCTGGCTTAAAACACCAATGGTTTTGCTTAAAAACCTAATGCTTGGCCGCTGCACTACTAGGTGTGCTTTAATTGCTTACAAAGGGGCATAGCTTAACCATATAAAGACAAATGACAGAATTTTCTCACTGTCTTTTTCTATCACTTTATCTTAATACAAAGAGAATAAGCATTACTGCATGACTTTCAAAATCTGGAATGTTATTTGTGTTTTAGATCCAAGCACAAGTAACTTCTTCCAATGTGAATCTGCACCACAGAAAATACACTTCTGTTTAAGCCCACAAATGTCTACAGCACATACCCAGACATAAAGAAGGACTTCTCACGAAACCATAGCTGACACATGAAATTTATATTAAAATATACTTTATTTTTATTTTAAGCTTTATTGATATATAATTTACGTATCATGCAACTCATAAATCTGTCCTAATTTCTATGTTTTTGAGAAATACTCACTCCCCATTTTACGAATGAATACCAACCATTTTGCTTACAAACCAAACCAACTCATTGCTGTCCAATTGACTTAGAAGCATAGAGGTTCTATAGGACCAATGAATTGATGGGGGGAAATTGTCATTAATAATCATTGTATATGACACGCAATTGAAACTCAGTAACTTAGATTGTTAAAAGGGAAAAATAACCTGCACCACGTAAATTTACCAAGGCATAAGAATTTTTGTACCACTCATTGCTTACTTACCCACTCTAAGGGGTAAGTAAGTGTAGTCTAAGAACTGAAGGAATACCCTATGGAAATGCTTCAGCACCTAGATGGCAGCACAGAAAGCGCTCACTAATCACTGCTAAGAAATCTGGAAGCTAATTGGTCAGCACATGGGAAGAGATCCATATTTGCACACATTCCAAAGAAAGGTGACCGAGCAGAATGTGGAAATTATTGAGCAATATCCTTAATATAACATGTAAGTAAATTCTTGTTGAAAATGATTTAAAAGATTGCAGCAGTACTGCCACAGGAAACTGCCAGAAATTCAAGTCAGATTCAGAAGAGGAGGTAGAACAAGAAATATTATGGCTGCAACCGAGAATACCAGTCAGATGCTTCCTTGTGTTTTAATGGACTAGGGACAATTTTCTTTGTCATTTTTACACAGGTGTGTAAACCCCAGTGAACTGTGGATTACATTTCAAACAATAGGAGTTCCAGAACACTTCATTGTGCTCTTCTGAAACCTGTACACAGACCAAGAGGCAGTTGTTCAAACAGAACAAGGGATATTGCATGGTTTAAAATCAGGGAAAGTGTACATTAGGGTTGTAACCTTTATCGATGTATTCAGTTTGTATGCTAAGCAAATACTCTGAGAAGCAGAATGGTACAAAGAAGAATGAGGCACCAGAAATGGATGAAGGCTCATTCGTAACCTTTGATAGAAAGATGCCCCAACTTTGCTTGCTGAAAGCTGGGAGCCCTTGAAACACTAATGATAATCAGTAACTGTAGCCTTCAGTAAAAACATAAACTTAAATGTTAAATAAAGGAAAAATCAGGACAACCTCACCAATAAGACAATAGCAAGATATATGAAGTTTAAGTTATGAAGGGTTTTATTTATTTATTTAGGTCACCAATCAGAGCTCATTGAAATTCAGTGAGTAGAGTTTAGGACTACTATTAAATTTCTGACATAGCACAGGCGGTCACTCTCAGCAAAGAAATATTAGGCTAAATTATTCACATTGCCAAGGCTGAGAAACCTTACAATGCCAAGGTTGAGAAATCTTGCAATAAGGAAAATGTAACAGAAATATTAAGGTAATGATTTTTCCCTCCATCGCATTACTTCCTTGTCTGAAATTCAGTAATATGAAGTTTAGAAAGTTCTATCATCCAAACCTGTTTTAGCATGCTTAAACCTGTTAGGTTCCTTAGGCCAACAGTTAATGAGTCATATGGTTTTGACTAATTGGTAAAATATTACTAATACTGCATCTAGAACTGGACAAAAGGGTTTTCCTTTATAAGATAGTATAATTATGGAAACTTTAAATATTATTATGCTTGAACTGACCTCTTTGATTGCTTCACTTAAAAGTTAATATTATTGTTATTTTAATTGATTGTTTCTGAAAAGTCTACTCCAAAATGGAATTGATAGCTTTCAGTTCTGCCATTGACTTTCCAATGAAATCTATCTGGTTTCTCATATGTGTGGTCGAGAGGATGTGCAGTAAGTTTTCTATTTTATTTGGAATAAATTGGCTATTGATGAAGTATATGCAAACAAACAAACAAACTCACAGCCCTCGAGTTGATGCTACCTCACAGCAAGCCTGTAAGACAGGGTAGATATGCCCACTCCGAGGATCCAAGACTGGGGCTTGAAAGCCCATCTTTCTCCTGGGAAGCAACTGTGGTTTTGGACTGCCGACCTTGTGGATCACAAGACCTGCGATGAAGTCAAATTCAGGAAAATCACTGGCCAGTGGGTGGAAAGTCTTTGGATCCAGAGGCAGTGGAAGCAGCTCAGTGCTGGCAGGGGTCTCCACGTGGCTCCTTCACCTGGAAGGCTCTAGCTAGCTCCATGTGTCTTGTCCACAGGAATGTTTCCGCAGGGAGTGTGGGAGTGTCCCGCCTCCAGTGAGTTATTTATCTCCTAGGATCTCCAAATGAGGTCATCAAGTTGCAACCTGACTGAAAGGTTAAACTCCACCCCTTCCCTGTTCAGTCTCAAATTGACAATAGATTACGTACCACAGTAGGTCTAATCAACATAGCTATTTTAGATCTTGAAAAATGAAGCACAATAAGGGTAAGTGTCTTATGATCAAAAAGCATTGTGAGTGGTGGAGCAGGATTAGAACCCAATGCAACCAACCTATAAAATATTGTCTCAGTCACTATACGTCATTCCCTGAATAGCATCATAATTATGGAGAGTTATTAATATATGATTGTAAATTATGAATTATGTCCTCTATGTCTTGATTTATCGAGACAATTGGTATGTATAAATATATGACAGTCACTGAGAGAGTCCCCCGCCCCCAGGTAGAGAGATAGAAACATAAATAATAAAAATAAATCAGGGTAAAAATTGCCAGACTAAAGTTTGGATCCAATAATACCTGTCTGGAGTCAAAAGAAATGTAAAAAATTGTGTAAAACAAAGTACACACAGGTCAAGATAGCGACCAATTTGTAAACAACATACATTAAATTCTAAGTGTGTTTTCCTTTATTATTTGATCATCTTAATTTTATTTATTCTGTGGTTGATTATTTCTTCTGGGTAGACAATGGCCCTTAGACTAGAAACAAAGAGTTTTGATCCATGGCTCTGTATCACTGAAAGGTAATGTTTTACAAAACATCACAAGAAAAATAGTGAGACACAATGCAACATCTTGAATTACAAGGCTGAGTTTATTGATCACAAAATTGACATCTGTGATAATTAACCACGTAAGTAGCCCAACTTCTGGGACAATTAAATGAAGACCTATTTCTTTTCCTATAGAGCCTTTTTAATTGAAAAAGGCTTATAGGTTGCTACGTTTCAGGAGAAGACGAGAGCTGGTAAATTGCTTAGTAATGTAACCACAGAAATAGAGAAAATGAATCTTATTCAAAAATATCTACTACTAATTGTTTCTTCCAGCTTTACTCTAGTTTATCTTCACATATCTCTCTCTTTCTCTGTCTCTCTGTCTCTTTCTCTCTCACACGTGCACACACACACACACACAGTTGTTTGCTGCTAAAGCATTGATTCTGACTCATGGGAATCCCATGCATGCAGAGAAGAACTGCTTCATTGATTTTTCAAAGCTCTAACCTGGTGGAGTAGTGAGTTATGTGTTGGGCTGCTAACCATGAGGTCAGTAGTTCAAAACTACCACTTGTTCCATGGGAGAAAATGGAGACTTTCTACTCCCTTAAAGACTTACATCCTTGGAAACTCACAGGAGCAGTTCTATTCTGTCCTCCAATGTCGTGAGTCAGAATTGACTCGCTGACAGTGAGCTTGGCTTGTTGGGTTTGGGCTTTTCATAAGCAGATCTCCAGGACTATCTTCCTAGGTTCTTCTGGGTGGGTTAAATCACCCGCCTTCTGCCTAGCAGTATAATACTTAAACAATCATGCCACTAAAGAACTAATTTTTTTTTTTACTTTCCTTTGTGTGTGTGTGTGTGTGTGTGTGTGTGTGTGTGTGTGTGTATAAATGAAGCAAGGGAAAATCATATATATACAAATGTCTATAAATTCACATATACTGTTGTTGTTAGGGACCATCGAGTACAGACACTGTTCCATCCTGTGTCATCCTCCAATTGTTCCTACTTTTGAGTCCGTTGCTGCAGCCACCTTGTCAATCCATGTTGCTGAGGGTCTTCCTCTTTTTTGCTGCCATTCCACAGTACCAAACATGACGTCCTTCTCCAGGGACTGCTTCTCCTGACAGCATGTCCAATATATGTGAGGCAACGTCTCATTATCCTGGCCTCTAAATAGCACTCAAATATGTGCACATGTAATACACATGTGTGCATATATGTTCTTAGTTTGCTTAAGTTTTACTTTGTCATTTATAAGCTTTGCTTTTTCTAAGTTTCATTTTCTCTCTGAAAGTCAGTTCAATATTAAGCCAAAATATGCAATTTTTTCTGAAAAAAATATGCACAGAACAATGAAAAATGAGGTATATGAGCATTACCAATCCTGTTAAGATTTATCTGTTTTATTTATCTACATGCTTCATCTATTTTAGCATATAATGATATGCTACTTTTATTTATCATAATCTTTGTCACAAATCATATAGCATAAATTTAATGTAATTTCACTATTGCACATTGTTGATTATGAATATTTGAATTCCTCAAGAAGATATTTTTGATAGAGGGTTTTTTTTATTTTAAGTCAAACTGCATAAACCTATTGAGCTTTCCCTTAATTGGAAAATAAAGTTTTGAATAGTAAGACATGATATGTTGTTTCACTAGACCTGTAACAACAAAAATAAATTATATTTGAATGATTACTACGTATCAGATCAAACACTGGAGAGCAAAAATTATGCATTCTGATGAAAATTGTGTATTTTTATAACTTGTATTCTGAAAATTAGTTCTGCATTTATCCATAAATTCATCCATAACATAATAATACATGTAGAATATTTTTGCCCATAAAAGTGGATTTTTTCCCATTACTAGTTAGCTAAAGGAATACCTATTTGAAAATGTTCTAAATTGCATCAAGAAATTCCTAGAGTAACAATGGATTACTGCACATCCCTAAAAATCAGTGTTACAAATAAAGTATAATAACTGAGCCAGAGTAAGAAGGAAACTGTTTTTGAAAATTCAAAGATTCAATTAGTTTATTAACCATCCCATAATATATTGTCCATCACAAAGAGTTTCATAATTATTACTGGTCATTTTTTAAAGAGCCCACATGTATCAGTTATAAAAACATCTCAAATAATTCTTTGCCAAGTATTTTAGTTAAGAATTCATGGTGGTTTGAATTAAAATCATAGTCTGGTCTTTTAGCTTTCTGTCTGCAGAATTAAAATAAAAAATAATTAAAATGATTTCCCCCTTGGTTTTTGATTAACTGTATTTGTTTCTATCATTAGTAGTTAATGATTTGTAAGCAAAGAGATGATTTTACTGATAGGACCATGTGCTTCTTTCCTTTATCATTACACATCTAGATGAGTCCATTCCCAAGAAAATTCAGATACAAAATTTAATGATGCCAAGTAATAGCGTGAAAGAATTAAAAGGGTGTGGTATGTCTCCAATTCTCTGTTATACTGACCCATATTGACAGCCTAGCTTTTCAAAAATGTCAGCAAATATTGAGACTGTGTTAAGGTGCGTAGCCCTCCAAATGCTGTCCAAAGACCCAGAGGAAATGAATTAAGGATTTATAGAACTTGAGTTTTAGAGAGGGACATGGATTCTTATCCTGCCACTTTCAAACACGTATTTAAAATTGCAGGTTCTTGGTTAACTACTCCATAAATCAGAGTAACAACATCTGGTATGGCAAACAGATTAAATCCTAAAAGAAAGCCCTTAACATAGTGCCTCTGGCCCTCAATAAATTAGAATTACTTCACTAACATCTGGGCTTCAGATTGCTGGTGCCTTTGCACAATTTTCAGGTTTAGGAATCTTTTGGTTATGATATTCAATTTAGTCAATGTTCTAGCTTTTTAAAACTCCCCCCGTTTACTCTTTTCTTTGGGCATATAACAAAAATGTACCATTTTTATCTTGAAAATAAACGATTGTTTCACTTACAATTATTACTAGCAAATTAGTTCCTGTTATGTAGTGGGGTAAGAGCTGAGCTGCTAACCACAAAGTTGGCAGTTCAAACCTACCAGACTCGATGGCACAAAAGTGAAGCACCGCTTCTGTCAGGATGTAAAGCCTCAGAAATACAAAAGACCCCCTCCACTACTCTGTGAGTTTGGTTTGGTTTGGAATTACAGCTTTGGATCAAGCACCATCTTTCATAAATTTTATGGATTTTCAAGTATCACTAAACCTATTTAAATTAGAATTTATTTACCATGCAATGTCCTCAGAGGTTACATTATCATGTTGTTTGTCTTACATGACAGTAACAAAGAGTTTTATATATATTGTTGAAAAATATATAATAATTTGATGCAATTAACAGACATTTTCCCAGTTTGTGTTTTGTGTTTTTATGTTTGTTATGAAATATGAAATAGGTATTTAGACCATTATCAGCCTGGATATTTAGCAATAACTCTCTAGATTTTATGAAACAATTAAAGGTGATTAAACTCATGGTTTCTGTTTTCTTTTATGTCCTTAATGTTCAGTCAAGTTTTTCAAAATTTAGCATTTGACAAGAATGAAGTTGCTATTGCTGTTAGCATTTGGATGGACTCATGGCAGTCCTACATGACTGAACAAAATGTCACTGGTTCTGTAGCTTCCTCACAATCAGTGCTATCTATGTTTGAAGCTAAGGCTGAAGCCACTGTGTCCATCCATCTCCACGAGTGTTTCTTCTGTACTACTGATCCTCTGCTTTACCAAGCATGGCATCATTGTCCAGGCTCTGATCCCTTCTGATAACATCCCCAAAAGACTTGAGATGCAGCCTCCACATCCTCCTTTCCCATGGACATTCTGCCCGTATTTCTTCCTTTTTCTGGCAGGCAATGGTTTCGATATTCTTCATTGACATCATAATTCAAACAATCAATTCTTTCTGTTTCTTTATTCATTGTCCAGTTTTCCCAGTGAAGTAGATTATACCTTGGCTTGTCCTTAATTCTCAGTATGATATCTCAGTCCTCAGTATGATATCTTTGTTTTATTTATTTATATATTAAAATTATTAAAGAGGTCTTTTACCACAGACCTGCTCAATAAAATGTGCTATTTTATTTCTTGCTTTACATTTCTATGGCATTGATTGTGGGCCCAAGTAAAATAAAATCCTAGACAACTTCAATAAGTTGTCCATTTATCATGATACTGCTTATTGGTCCAGTTGTAATGATTTTTGTTTTCTTTTAATTAAGTTGTAATTTATACCGAAGACTGTAGACTTTGATCCTCTTCAGCTTCAACATAAATTTACATATGAGTAATTGATTTGTAATCTGTTTTTTTCCTTCTATGACTGATAATATTGAGTGTTTCTATCATCTACTTGAACAGATGTAGTCTATTTTATTTTTGTGTATTCATTCTGGTGACATTTAACTCTTCAGTTTTCATTTATGTTGCTAAAAATAACATATTAATCTTGCAAAATTCTATTATGAAATTTTAGCATTTTTCTACCACTGAAATTATAGTTTCCAATTACAGGTCCTGTATTTATTTATTTGGTTTATCAACATATATGTTCTAATCAACAGCAATTATTATTGCATCTTTGTTACATGTTTTATCAATTTCAGATTAAACAAGGGAAAGACATGTGGTCACTCTCTCCATTTGTATATATATAGTCTGTGATTTCTATAAATAGTAAAATTTCTGAAGAAAACAAAGGAGAATCAAAATGGGGGAAATGATGATATCGCTAGTGTAGGTTTTAGAAGATTGTTTTAGTCTTTAGTTGCTTAAGAAAGACCTTTCAAAAATGAGATTATTGAGTAGGGACTTGAACATGCCCTGGAGAAAAGTACATTTCAGTCAGCGAGAGCAACGTGTTCAAGAACTATAAGGAAGAATTTGCTGAGAATAATGTTAGATCGTGTAGCTCTTTCAGTCAATTTATATTTTAACTGTAAATAAAGCTGTTATTAAATTTTGCTCAAGGAATACACTGTATTTTATGGCTCAAAGGACTCAACCTAGTTGCTTCAGAAAATATAAACTGTTCATGAGACAGAATGCAGTTTAAAATCAAAGAGACTTTAGACGTTCACTGTCATGTTATAAAAGCTACGATTATGGTTGTGTTAGGCTCAGTTCTCTAGAGGAGCAAAATCAGGACACTTAAAAATGTATATTAAGAAAGACCTTTATATCAAGAAGTAATTTTATATCAAGAAGGCATCCTAGCCTATCCCAACTTAAGTCCATGGGTCTGATGCTATTCAGAACCCACTTCGAACTCTCATAGTTGCAGGCCAATCACCCTGAAAACAGGAAGTATGGTGATCATAGAGTTGTGAATAGCCAATATTATTGGGAACATGGCAGAGCGCCCACAGATCTCTAGGGTGGCAGCACAAAGAGGTGCCCCTGGAGCCAGACAGAGTACCACTGATGAGGATGGTGAAGGGCCTAAGAGATAAATAATTTCTCACTGTCTGATCTATAAATAGGCCATAACCCCAAGGAAAGCATCAGCAGGCTGCAAACTGACTGACAATTTGGATTCCACTCCTCCCGCCATACAGGTACCATCAAATTGGTATAACATGTGACCACCTCAATGGTAATTTGGGCTAATCTATGAAGGAAGAAATATAAGAAGAGAGGTAATTATGTACATTTGAAATATTATTTAGTAAAAATTGCTGATTTTATGTGAGGCACAACAAAAGGAGAAAATGCGAAGATAATGGCTATATAACTACACAGTTGGTGTCCCTATTTTCTTTTATGACCATACTGAAGAAAAGTAGGGTAACTAGTGCTTTGTACTTGACACATCTCTTCCACAATCATGTTGGGAAACTAGTAAGAGTTGGATATAAGTTACAGTGGTGAACAGCTTCATATTCTGGTGAGCTCATGTGCGCTTGAGAACACGTCATCTAGGATGATGGGACTGGATGCTTTCATCTAGAAAGGCATACATACAGAGAAAACGGAGGTGAGAATTAACTCTTGGTTATCAAACAGTTTATGTGGAGAAAGATGACGATGAAGCAGCAGTGAAGAAAAATGAATGTTGGATTCACAGCAAGAAGACTGAGGTTTCCTTATGGCTGATTTAACATATTCAAGATGGATGAAGTTTTCCAGGATTTTATATATCACTGAGAAATTTAAAAAGCTGAGAAGTGAAAATTGGCAAGATAAGCTTAGTCTTTGAAATGTTTATAAGTAAAATTTCACAGTTAAAAGGAACAGAAAAACTAAGTGGTTTGCACTTAAGCTAAAACATAGAAAGTAAACAAAGACAGTTATTTAAAATAGTTTTGTTATAAAAGGACATGTAGAAAAGGAGCAATGCTTAGAAATGACTAGGAGCCTTCATTCTTTGAAGTCAAGCTGATCCAGGATAAAGGGAAGGAGAAAAATCAATGCTTGTGCAGGACAAAGAAATATATGGATCTATTTAACAAAATAGATAGGATACTATACAGATGTAAAAAGGATAGGATACTACACAGAGGTAAAAAGGCATGTTTTGAATAGACTTAAGAGACAATGAATCAAAAAAGAAGTTGTAGAATTGGGGCACAGAAACAGAAGATATTAAGTTTGGTGTTAGGACATTAATTTTGCTCAATTTTTATTGTATTCCACTTTATTTTACTTTTTAGATTTCATATTTACTTTTTATTAAATCGTTTTATTGGGGGCTCTTACAACTCTTGTTACAATCCATGTATCAGTTGTATCCAACATATTTGTACAAATATTGCCATGGTTCTTTTCTAGACATTTACTTTCCATAGAGCCCTTAGGATCAACTCCTCCTTTTTTTTCCCCTTTCCCCCTCCCCGCCTCCCTCCCATTCTCATGGCCCATTGATAGATTATAGATTGTTATTATTTTCAAATCTCACACCAACTGCTGCCTCTCTTCCCCTCTGGTTTCTGCTGTTCTTTCTCTTGGGTGGGGGTATGTGGTTATGTGCCATTCATTGCGATCAATACCCCCTCTCATTGTGATCGATACCCTCTCCCTCCCCACCTCTCTGCCCCTTCACCCTACGTGTTCAGTATCACCATTCCCGTTCCTCTTCCTGGATTCCATGTGTTGTGAGTTTTATCTCTTGCCTATACCTATGGACATGCTCCCGTCTAATCCAGAGTGGGAAGCAGCACTTGGGTTCTGATAGTAGTGGGTGAGGAGGCCTCTAGGGATCGGAGGTATATTGCATGACCCATTAGTGCTCTACTGCACCCTGATTGACTCATCCCCTCCCTGTGACCCCTCTGTGGGGGGATGTTCCATTATCCACAGATGGGCTTTGGGTCTCCACTCAAATCCTCCCCATTCTCTCCAATGCATTTTTGCTTGTTGTGAATCTTCTGATGTCCGCTGCCCGGTCTCGATGACACCCAATGATTGCACCAGCTGGTGTGCTTCTTCCATGTGGGCTTGTTGCTTCACTTTTGAAATCCACTTGTTTAACTTCAATGCTGTAAGACTCCAGACGCTATATCGTTTAATAGCCGGGCACCATCCTCTGTCTTCACCACCTCTGCTTAGGCATCCATTTTGTCTTCAGGGAGGGGGCAGTGGTGAGCATCACAGAATGCCAATTTGTTAGAACAAAGTGTTCTTGTATTGAGGGAAGGTCTGAACCGAGGCCTAAGGCCCATCTGCAGCCCCATTGCCTTATAAATATATGTACATAGGTCAATCTCTATTTTTAGGGATTATTAATGTATTTACTTAAGTACCCACCTCTGTCAATATCCCTATCCATACCTTTGCTTCTTAGAGCTTACCTCTGTTTCCTTTTGCCTCCTCCTGCTTTTCCATCACTTTCCCCTTCTTCCACCTCTTAGTACTTCCTCTCAGCCAGATTAGTGTTGCTCTAATACTTACAGGATCTCTACACCCTTCTAGACATTGGTTTCGATTTCCTAGTTGTTCCCCTCCACCATGCACACTCCCCTCAACTTTGGTATTAGAACTGGCATCCTTCTGTAAAATTTGAAGACCAACACTTGTATAATAATTTTACTAATATCTTGTTCCTTGATAAAAACTCCATACATTGGATCTTCAAGAAAGCAGTCCTATATACACATTTTCCCATGGTTCTCATGTTCTGTTAATATACCACAGCTTCTATACACATCTTAATTAACTGAAAGTGCATATGGTCCTAACTTTTATCTTATTTTCATGTATTTCACAGATAATTTAATCACAAGTGCCATGCTGCCCAAGTTCTTTTGCAATGATAAACTTTATACTACTTAAATAATGTCCTATGATCATCAGACACTCAGAACAAGCTGTGCATACCCTATTTTTGACTGTTCTACAAATGGTTTGAAGAAATCGGTTATGGCATTGGACTTAATTGAGAGATATTACAAGAAACAAAGTATGAATCATGGTATTATATTTACAATAAATATATAAGCAAATTGATACATACACAGGATTAAATCTTGCTGTCTTGCATCAAGTTAAATGGGTCATCTTTCTAATTTCTCTTTTTAGAATTTCACTTAAGTAACATTATCAGTGTTACTTTGTGGAAACCTTTGTTGTTGCTAGGTGCCATCAAATCAGGTCTAACTCAAAGTGACCCTGTACACAACAGAAGGATACTCTTCCAAGTCCTGCACCATCCTTTCCATTGTTGTTATGGTTGAGCTTATTATTGCAGCGAGCCACTCTGCTAATCCAACTTTGAGGACCTTCTTTTTCATTACTCTCCTACTTCACCAATCATGCTGTGCTTTTCCAGGGACAGGTCTCACCTGATATCATGTCCAAAGTATATGAAAAGAAGTCTCTCCATTCTTCCCTCTAAGGATCCTTCTGGCTGTACTTCTTCCAAGACAGACGTGTTCATTGTTCTGGTTGTCCCTGGTGTTTTTACTATCCTTTGTCAGTACCATAAATTATATGCATCTATTCTTATTCAGTATTGCTTATTCACAGTCCAACTTTCCCATGCACATATTGCACTTTCCCAATGTGTTTGGCACTTCAGAACCATTCACTAAATAAGTGGCTATATGTATGTAAAGATGGTTTTGAAAGTATTTTGTGTATTTATTTTCCAAGTGGTTGTTTAAGTTAGATAGAGTTTTCTTTAAATGTAATCCAATTAAGACTAGAAAACTTCTTTCTCAGGTGTTCATAGATTCTCTAAAGACTATTCGAATTGTTATACCACTGTTGGTCGATGCTATGGAGTTGGTTCTAAGTGCAAGAGACCCTGAGTACAACACGAGGAACTTCTGTGTGGTTTGACCCTATCTTCATAATTGTGCCTGTGTTGGAAGCAATTGTTACATGGAATGCGTCAGTTAATCTAATTAAAGGCCTTCCTCTTATTTGTTGGCCTTCTGCTTTAAATACTAAGTAAGGTAAAATATGATGCTTTATGGGGACAAATAATCATTTAATGAATTTTCCATTTTGTATTTAGTTTTGTTTTGCTTATTGAAAAAGATGGCAATATGGTCCTATCAAAATTACAGTCTACTACATATGTGAGATATAATTGATTCAGAAATGAATGTGATAATTTTAATTGCTTTGTTATTGATATAAACAATAAGTTTTAAATTTGCATTTTGATATATAGAAGTATTATCCATTCCTGGTTGTAACAGAACAGATAATAATAAGTAATACATTTATACTGCATCGTTATTCATTATTGCATCGTTAATATATAGTAAGTTAACATGTGAAGTGTTCTTTACCTCATATAGAATGGATTAACTAATTCAGAAAATGTGCCTCCTTGGAAATATCAGAAAATGAAAACCTTTTTCACTGATATTATCTAATGCTATAAATGTCAAGTATTATTCTTGGCAGGCAATTCTAAAAACTGAAAATTGCTGTTACTTTCAAATGAATTTGAAATGAAAATCTCTATTCTAGTATTCTAAGACATAATGAGTTCCATGAATTCTGGAACAATTGAACTTATTACTTCTTTTTCTGATAATGTTTGGCAACACAATGTGTTGAAATAGCAAATTTTCCAGCTAATAAAATTTTAAGCCTTACAATAAGGAACAGTTTTAAAACACATTTCTTTTGATTTTTTTTAGGAACAGAGTTTATAATGATTTGTTTGCTTCAGCAGCAGACAAGGAACAAAATTTAAGCTTTATATGATTACTGGAGACCATCATTACAAAAGCTCATAATACAGTGTAATAATTCTTCTGAGAATTTCACTGATGATTGGCCTTCCGAAACCAGATTCAGGCTTCTGTCCTTTCTAAATTTAAACTGCATCTTTTGAAGTTAAAACTTCCTTTTGTTTTTTGTTGCTGAGAAAACCTTTTTCCCTCTCTGTTGGCCTTCAAGATCTTCTTTATTAATAAGAGGATAATTCATTATTGCTACAAAATTACAAAACTTCTAATTAAAAAAATCAAAATGTGAAGCTATTATTTTTCAACATATTCTTATCTAAGTCGATTCACTTCGGTAGCCTGTATTTTCCGCCTGTCAACCCTACCATGGCAGCATGGTTGTTTACACGTTAGGCTGCTACCATGAGGTCAGCAATCCAAACCCACCAGTTGCTTCTTGGAAGATTGAAGATTCTCCTGTAAAAGTTGGAAAGTTTTGGAGTATTTTTTGCCATACACAGTCTCTCTAAGTTGGGATTGACTTGATGGCAGTGAGTTTTGCCCTCTCTCAAATAATTAAAACCTCCATGGTAAACTTTCTTATCTTTTCTTCTCATCAAAATTGTTTTCAATTTCTTAAAAACTTCATCATTAGAGCCTGTGATTGCCCTGCATAAGTCCTCTGAGATAAATCAATTGAGATTACCCTTTGGAAACCTATAATATATTTGGCATAACCTTCTATTGTTTGAATTGAACTGGCCTATTGGAATCCTCCAAGACCCCTATGTTGATTGGATCTTTTCAAAAGGCACTCTGTCTAGAACAAGAGAAGAAAATTACTGGTCTATAGTAATCCACTAATTGTAAACAAAGATTTAAACATATTCTGCTCCTACTACATCATGAATGTATGAATTGGAAAGGATCCTTGGTGGCACTATGGATTAATCATTGTGCTACTGATGTCAAGGATGGTGGTTCAAATTCACGAGATGAACTTTTCTGCTCCCATAAGAATTATGGTCACAGAAACCCTATATAATGTTGTCATGAATCAGAATTGACTTGATAGGAATGGGTTTGGTTTGGGTATAAACTGGAAATACATATATATAACATAGGACAGGGTGCTCTTGTGGAGTGTGGCATCAATTTGAGGGCAGTATCTAACAATTCTTAGATACTGGTATAGTACTAAATTTTATTTCAGTAAAACTGAAACATAAGACAAACATGATAGTGCAGCCATATGAAATTGTCAAAGTTTGGGAAATTCAAATACCAATCAGGTGTAGCGTCATGGGGATATTGTGTTCTTGTTTTATTCACAGAGAAAAATATTCTCCACCTTACCTTGTTGCATAGAACCTGGACTTCTGAAAGTTCTTGAGCAGCCATTGAGAGTAAAAATATTAGTCTCTGCCTGCCCAGAAGACAGAAAAATGATGAAAATATAAAGACATATGGAAACATTGAGTCCAATGGACCAATTGACCACAAAAATATCAGCCTTCATGTCCCTGAGAACAGAAACACTAGAAGCTGCCACTAACAACTGTTCTGTAAAGGATCACCTTAGACATTTCTGGAGAGGCTGAGAGAAAAATGTCGAAGGAGAGGCATAATCATAAAAGATTGAAGGCTTACTGAGCAGATGAGTGTGTTAAACCCCAAATCATGCCCATGAGTCAGTTTTCAATTTGGGAAGTAACCTTACCATGATGTTAGAGTCAGTGATTTTTTAAGATAAAAATCAAACCGCTTATCCAGGGACAGAGCAGAAGATTAGGAAAGAAAGGTGAATGAACACAAAAAACACAGAGAGGAAGTGGGATAAACGACAATATATTGGAGGGGTCGCAATGGATGCTTTGAAACAAAATATGTATGAAATGTTGAAGGTAAAACTGATTATTTGCTCAGCAAATCTTCACCTAATTAACAATAAAAAGTTAAAAATAGATCTAAAAATATTCTGAGGTAACAGAGGTAAATACTGTTATAGTCATAGTTTTGTAGTAAGTGTGATTTAGGAGTACACACACGAACAGGCTGAACCTGTATGGGAAGGAGAATAGGAGTATATTCTATCTATCTATCTATCATCTATCTATCTATCTATCATCTATCTATCTATCTATCTATCTATCTATCTATCTATCTATTTACTTAGATTTGAAAGATGACATCCGTATATGTGGACTTACATTTGTTGCAAACACACCCGTGAATGTGGTGGAGCATACAGAGGGAAACTTTATGAATAGTTATTAGACATAACCAAACACTTTGAGGGAATGAGTAAATGGGCCTGGGGGATCAGAACCATAGACTCAAGGGATACCAAGCTCAATAGTCATAACATAATTCATAAAAGAAATTATCATGTTACTCAGTGAGTAGCAACTGGTGTTTTAAACAGTAAGTAGCAACTGGTGGTCACTGGTGCTCTCTCTCTGTCTGGAGGAAAGACAAGTCTTGAAAATCAAAAGACATATGAAAGCAATCAACACAATACACTAGTGAACTGCACAAACATCAGTTCCCTTGACCCTGAGACCAGAAGTGCGTGGCTACCACTACTAACAACTCTTACATTTGACCGCATTAGAAGATCCTCTGTGTTGTGGGAGAAAAACATGGAAGAAAACAAAGTGTCATTAAAAAGAGACCAGGCTTACTAGTCAGGAAGAAACCAGCAAACCACCTAAGACAAATAGGTGCTAGTGGCCCTCCAAACCAACGGTTGACTTTCCCTCCATTAGCTCAGTTTTGAGTGAAACAATAGAGAGGTACGTAAGAAGGGAAATAATTATAGTGCCTTATAGACTCCTTTGAACAATTGATCAAGGAGATGAACAGGGAAGAATTTAGCTGGGACAAGATTCAGAGAGTTAGGAAAGAAAAAGGAGTGGAAGAAAGTAGGATAAATTATGGTACATTGAGGAGGTTCCAATGGGTGAGCTGAAACAAAATGTATACAAATTGTTCAGTGAAAAACTGGTAATGTGCTTTGTAAGTTTTCACTCATTCACAATAAAAACTCTTTTAATGCTAACTTGAAGAAAGTTAAATGTTTTAACATTATTTGTTATTTAAACAAAGAGAAGCATTTTCCCATTGATGAACAGTAGCATTGACACTAATTTGTGTATTTCATTTTATTTATATGTCAATTATCACATAGTAATAGTCGGAAAAAGTCATACCATGTTTGGATACAAGGAAGAAGGTGAACAACATGCCTTTTCAGCAAAATCCTCCCAAGAATTGTTAAAGTGTTTATTTCATCATATAAAGTTGTTTCATTTGTTTGTTAATTTGTTAAACAAATGAAATTGCTTCATTTGTTAGTTTGTTAATTTGAAAACCTTCCTCACTAATAATGTAAATAATATATTTTCCCATTTATTTTTTAAGTGTTAAATAACTTTGTTAAGTTATATATATCATAATAAATTCTTATATGTATATGTTATATGATCTTAGTAGATAATCTTACTGGATTCCTCATAAACCAATGAGTTAAAAAATATCTTTGACACATATTTGCTTATACATTTCTATAAGTTGTAACGTCTCCATTTAAAATATTAATTTGCATATTATTTTTTTAACCTTTCAAGTTTTTTTTTAATTTAAAAGTCATTTTATTAGGATGTCTTACAGCTCTTATAACTATCCATACATCCAATGTATCAAGCACACTTGTACATATATTATCATCATCGTTTTCAAAACATTTTCTTTCAGATTGAATCTTTGGTATCACCCCCTCCTCCCCCCCCATCCTTCACCTCCCTCAGGAACCCTTGATAAATTATATATTATTATCATTATTTTCATATCTTACACCATCCTCCATCTCTCTTTGTAATTTGTCCTCCTCAGGGAGGGTCATATGTTGATCACTGTGATAGGTTCTCCCTTTCTCCCCATTCTCCATCCACCCTCCCCCTCCCCTCATGGTATCGTTTCTCCCATTACTGTTCCTGAGGGGTTTATCTGTCCTGGATTCCGTGTGCTGAGAGCTCTTATCTGTACCAGTGTACATACTCCAGTCTAGCTGGATTTGGAAGGTAGACCTGATGTTATGATAGGTGGGGGAGGAACCATCAAAGAACTAGAGGAGTGTTGTGTGTTTTGTCAGTGCTATGCTTTATGCTTCACCCTGGCTGACTTGTCCCTTCCTTGTGACACTTCTGTGAGAGGATGTCCAATTGCAAAGGATTTGGTACTTAGTGATTGAAATTGTATTCTTTCTTGATCTATATGAAATATATAAATAAGGAATTATCAATACTTAGATAATAAATCATATTAGGCAATTTGTTCTATTTCCAAAATATATCTTACTTCTGGAGATAAAATTAGAAAATATATAGGAAAAAAATAATGTTTGTTAATATTGGATACTTGTATTTTTAATTTTTATTTAGCTGTAGAAAATATGCTTACTTACTTGCTAATCCCATGCAAAGCACTACATAGTCTCATAATATAATTGAATTTTGCATTTTACTAGACTAGTACAACAGAACAATATCTGAGATTGTTAAATTCATCTTTTTGAAATGCATCTGGCTTACCAAAGTTTAAGATACTAAACTCGAGATTAGAAATATCCCTTCAAAATTAATTTAACATGCACTTTAATTTTTAAAACATCAGAAAAAAATCTATTGTGAAAAACATCAAAAGCAACCAAGTGTTATTTATGAGACACTGAAAAGTATGGAATTTAAAAAGATGCATCAATAATTATGTAAGAACTATATGACAGAATCACAGTTAATAAATTTTATGAGTGAATAAACTTGCATAATATAACTACTATTAATAATAAAAACGAATAGTTGTTATAAACAAAATGAATGTGTTAGTCAGCAATAAATTCATACAGACACCTAGACAAATTGTTAAGTGTATTTGTTTTGCCTTTGAATATTGGTTGAAATAAATATAAAACAATAGTTTCCATACGTGTTATTTTTATAACAAAGTTTAAGATGGTTATTATAGAATACTTTGATCAATTTCCTTTTTGAAACGTTACAGATTTCCAACTAAGTCTAAGATTTCAATAAGGGGACATTATGTCAGTGCTACCACTTGTCTGTCAGTTTGTCGAACGGTGGTTGGTTGTGAGCTGTTTTGAGGCTGGAAGCTATATTACTGGTGTTTTGGTCTGGGTACTTTAGAGACACAAATCCATGAAAACTCATGTATAAGAGAGAGTTTTGCATAAAGGGTAAGTGCACATCAAGAAAATATCCCAAGCCAGTGCTGCCCCAAACCACAAGTCCATAAAGTGATGCCCAATTCACAAAGCCCTCATCCAACTCACAAAACACACTTGTTGACACCGACTGCAGAAGGAAAGCTGAGTCAGTGAACGTTTAAGCATCTCAGCGCTGGCGGGGGTCTCCACAGGGCTGCTCCAGCACTCAGGGCTGCATCAGGGTAGGTCCAGGTGGCTTCTCCTCAGGGATGTCTTGCAGGAAGAGAGCCTGGCCAGCTGAAGCAGGGAGTGACTAAGGCAGCTGCACCCTGGTCTGACCATCAGAAAGCCAGAGACCTGAGAACTCGAAACGTGAGGCTCTGAGCTATTTATCCCCCCACCCTTCAATTAACCCCACATGTGTTTATCGGCCAGGTTGGCACAGTAAACTAACTACCTCAACTGGTATTCCAAATGTCAACAGCATCACCCAAAGAGAACGGGTGATTCTAAGAAGACAATGAAGAAGGAATTGGGTATCCACTTCAGAAGAAGTATCCACTTAAAACTTTATGCATAGCATAGAAACATTGTCATATACTAAGGGCCAAATGAATGTAAGTAGAACATTATCAGGTCGGACATCACTGGGAATGTGACTGAGGGAGGAGCTGCTTTCTGAAAGCAGAGTAAGTCTGGCTAGCTAAAACCACTCTCCTTTTCTAATGCTGTCAGGTTGGCCCTGGCACCTGAGCTGGCCCCGTGCTGCTGTAGTGTAGTACATGTGAATCATCCAATCCGGGGAGATTCCAGAGTAGGGGGCTGCCTGTCTGAAAAGTACCAATGACCCGCTGGGGACTACCTTTCCAGCCCTTATCCCTTTTCTGTTCACATCGTTATTATTCTCAAACTTGGGGTTGACAAGTTTCTGCTTATAGGATCCTTAAAGGAAAATACATTCAGAAAAACGTTGGGGTTTTCAATTCCAACTGTGGTGGGGCCGACCTCCCCTTGGGATTGCTTGTTTCTCAAGGACACCAGTTCTCACCAGCGATGCCTCCTGTACTCTTAGGTCTGCCTTCTGGTGGGTTGATGATGGGATTTGTGACTGTGTCAACATCTGCCCTCTGAGGCAGTGTGTGGCAATTCTGGTAGAGCCCCCGACCCCCCACTCTCTCTACCCCAATCCCCTACTCTTTGGTTCCTGTCCACCCAATAGTTTACATGTGGCTGCTCGAATCTGTCTTTACCCGTTTTACTCTTTGGTGGGCCTTTGACAACCAGGGGCACTAGAGTGTGCTTTGTGCTTTGTTGTGTTTTGTGATGAATGGGAACCGACTTCCACAAAAGCCAGCTCTCTTCCTCCTCCTCCGAGTGTGAGATGGGCCTCAGACAAATGCCCTCTAAGACAGGGTGAGGCTCTGGGAACCCCACTGGATCCATTCCTGTTGCCCGTGGGACCACAGGTACATGCTTGGCTACGGTGGCCTCCAGGCTCACCCTTTGCTCCACTGAAGCCTGGAGACTGGGAAGATGGTGACAGTGACCCCAGCACACCATCTTCAGCAAATGAAAATGTTTACGAAGCTTGTGCGAGGACAACTTCTTTCCATGACTTGAAGGGGATTTGGGACTTGAAACGTTGTACCTCAAGTCTTGCAGAGCAAAAAGAGTTTGGGGAGTTGGGTTTGGTTCTTAAGATGGTTTGTTTCCTTTTGTTCGTTTATTTTGGTCTGTCCTCTCTTTGTCTTTTCATATAGACCAGATATTTGAAAGGGAGATGATGTTTAAATGGCATGTGCAACTGGTCTATACGTTAATTGTTGGAAAATCTCACTTTGGAAGGGAATTGAACTGTGGCTTCACCAGGCCGGCAGCTGCACTTACCCTTGGCTCTTTCACCCAGATTCAGTAGCTATTGTTTCTGCTTTCAAATATATGCTTATACTTGCTCTTTCCACATAAAACTATTCTCCTTATTTAATCTTGTTTTAAGTTAAAAATATATATATGAGTAGACAATGGCTATGTGAATGGAGTAATGTCTGTGGGACTACACCCTTTAAGGATCTTCATTTGAGGAAGGGGCATAACTCATAGTAGGAAGAAACAGCTGCAAAAATCTAATCATAATTGGAACTTGGAGTGTACAAAGTATGAATCTAGGAAAATAGGAAATAATCAAAATATAAAACTGGATGCATAAAGATCAATTCCTTAGGCATTAGTGACCTTACATTGACGTGTATGGGCCAGTTTGAATCAGAAAATCATGATTACTATGCCGGGAATGACACAATAAATAAGCTTTGCACTCATTGTAAAAAAGAAATTTCAATATCAATGTTGAAGTACAATGCAATTCATGATGGTATTATTTCTACCTGACACCCCCACCTCCCGGCCCCAAAATCCAATCAATATAACTATTATTCAAATGTATATATTAACCACAAAAGACAGTGGTGAAGAAATCGAAAAATTTTACCATGGATTGCAGTCAGAAATTTGTCAAACATGCGATCAAGATGCATTGTTAATTATTGGTAATTGGAATGCAAAACTTCAAAACAAAGAAGAAGGGATAGTAGTTGTAAAATATGGTCGTGGTAATATAAATACACCTAGAGATTGCAGGACAGACTTTTGCATGACCAGTGATTATTCATAGCAAATAGCTTTTTAAAAACATAACACAATCGGCATATAATAACACGAAATTTGATATATAGATATGGACTTCTTCAGATGGATTAGACAGAAATCAAATTGATTAGATCTATAGGAAGAGACATTGGAGAAGCTCAACAACTCACTGCCATCAAGTCAATGCGGACCCAAAGCAACTTTATAGAACAGGGTAGAACTGCCCCATGTCAGTTTTTGAGACTGTAATTGTTAATGGGACTAGAATGCCCTTTCTTTCTCCCAAGGAGTAGCTGGTAGTTTTGAACTGCTAAATTTGCAGATCATCCCAACACATACAAACCACACCATGAAGTTTCCTTCAAGAAGCTCAGTAACAGCAGCTAAAAACAGGCCAAGGGCTGATTGTGGAACAGACCATTATTGTTCATAAGTAAAGACAGGTTGAAGTTGAAAAAAAATTAAAACTAGTCCATGAGAGTCTAAATACTACATGGAGTTCAGTCCACTCGAGTTTCCAGAGCATCTAAAGAACAGATTTGACAAAATGAATAATAATTACTGAAAAAAAAATAAAAGATGAGCTGTGGGAAAGCATCAAGAACATCATCCTTCATGAAGAAAGTAAAAGTTAAATAAAAATATGGACAAGGAGATAAAGGTCAAAGTGGATATCAGAAAAGACTCTGAAAGTTGCTTTTAATTATAGCTAACACAAATGGAAGAAATGACAAGGTCAAGGGTTTGATCAAGTGCAATGTAGCCAAGAGAAAGTCTAATGAAAGGCAAACATGATAGTGGGACAGGAGGAAAGTAAACAAAAATAGAGGAAAGAACCTAGTGCTCCAAGATGTGAATTCAACATGCCGGCGTGGAGAAGGAAGCCAGTGGAGAGGGCTGGGGGGCTGGCCCCAATCCCAGCTACTACTTGGACACCTGGCCCTCCCCACAGAAGAATTTATTTCAAAGGACGGCATTGAATCTGCAGCTCTGGGAGAGGGACATATCTGATTGGCACACAGGAGCAGATGAGTGGAAGAAGGAGAGAGTAGAGTACATCCTGGCCCACCAGGCCATGAGGACATGTACCCAATTAGAGCAGCCCGTCCACAGAGAGGACCACATGGCCAGCCCCATTATGAGACATGATGCCCCTCTCTGACCCATAGCTCTACATGGGACAACACTGGAGACACAGTGTGGGAATTGCACCCGAACTGATCCTGCCACACCGAGGCAAAACACTAAAGGGGTACAACAGAACAGCAAGGGAACGGAGCGGCGAGGTCCCCAGGGAATGCTGAAGGTGGACTTTGGGGCCAGGGTGTGGCACCCCAACAGACTGGACTGGAACACACTCCTAATGGCCAACAATCAGTCCTAACTACAAACTTTTCTTTCTTGTTGTGTTTTGTATTGGTTTTTTTTGTCATTGGTTTGTTGTTGTTGTTGTTTTGTTGTATATTGTTGCTTGGTTTTGCTTTGTCTTGCTTTTGTGCATGTTATTATCTCTGCAGGTCTGTCTAAATAAGATAGGCTGAATGAACAATCTGGAGGAGAAAACAACAGGACCAACAGTTCCAGGGGGACATGGAGATGGCGATGTGGGGGGATAGATAGTGGTGTTAACAAACCCAGGGACAAGGGAACAACAAGTGATCCAAATTGGTGTTGAGGAGACTGTGGGAGGCCTGGTAGGGCATGATCAAGGGCAATGCAACCAAGAGGAAGTGCTGAAACCCAGGTGAGGACTGAGCATGATAGTGGGACAGGAGGAAAGTCAAAGGAAATAGAGGAAAGAGCTGGGAGGCAAAGGGCATTTATAGAGGTCTAGATAAAGGCATGTACATATACAAATATATTTATATATGAGGATGGGAAAATAGATCTATGTGCATATATTTATAGGTTTAGTATTAAGGTAGCAGATGGACGTTGGGCCTCCATTCAAGTACTCCCTCAATGCAAGAATACTTTCTTCTATTAAATTGGCTTTCTATGATGCTCGCCTTCCCCACACAACTGCTGAAGACAAAGCGGGTGAATAAGTAAAAGTAGTGAAGAAAGCTGATGGTGCCGGCTATCAAAGGATATAGCATCTGGGGTTTTAAAGGCTTGAAGGTAAACAAGCAACCATCTAGCTCAGAAGCAACAAAGCCCACATGTAAGAAGACATCAGCCTGTGTGATCAAGAGGTGCCGAAGGGATCAGTTATCAAAGAACAAAAAATCATATCATTGTGTACTCACCTCCACGATAAGATCGCTGAAGACAAATGGATGCATAAGCAAATGTAGCGAAGAAAGCTGATGGTACCTGGCTATCAAAATATATAGCATCTGGGGTCTTAAAGGCTTGAAGGTAAACAAATAGCCATCTAGCTCAGAAGCAACAAAGTCCACATGGATGAAGCGCACCAGCCTGTGTGATCACGAGGTGTTGAAGGGATCAGGTATCAGGCATCATCAAAACAAAAAATCTTATCATAGTGAATGAGGTGGGGAGTGCAGAGTGGAGACCCTAGGCCCATTTGTAGGCCACTGGATATTCCTTACAGAAGGGCTCAGAGAAATGAGCCAGTCATGGTGCGATGTAGCAATGATGAAAAATACAAATTTCCTCTAGTTCCTGATGCTTCTTTTCCTCCTCCTCTCCCCCTG
>NW_022111301.1:5217359-5218438 GCF_000313985.2 Echinops telfairi | reverse complement strand
TTTCAAGGGTTCATGAGGGAAGGGGGAGCGGGGAGGGAAGGGAAAATGAGGAGCTGATGCCAGGGGCTTAAGTGGAGAGCAAATGTTTTGAGAATGATGATGGCAACATATGTACGAATGTGCTGGACACCATTGATATATGTATGGATTGTGATAAGAGTTGTATGAGCTTCTGATTAAAAAAAAAGAACCAGGAGACAAAAGAGATTTATGGAGGTACAGATATAGGCATGCACATATGTAAATATACAAATATATTAATAGGGATATAGGTCTATGTACATATATTTAAATGTTAATTATTTAGGTAGCAGACAGACATTGGGTCTCCACTCAAGTACTCCCTCAATGGAAGAACACTGTTCTAATAACCTGGCATTCTGTGATGCTCACCTTCTCAACATAATCACTGAAGTCAAAGTGGGTTCATAAGAAAATATAGTGAATAAGGCTGATGTGCTATTAAAAGATATACTGTCTGAGGTCTTAAAGATTTGAAGTTAAACACGTGACCATCTAACAGAGAAGCAACAAGACCACATGGAAGAGGTACACCAGCCTTTGTGATCATGAGGTGTTGATGGGATCAGGTATCAAAAGACCCCAAACAAACAAATATATTGATGCAAATGATGGGAGTTGGAGAGGAGAACCAAAGCCCATCTGTAGACAAGCGGACATTCCCTCACAGAAGGGTCACAGGGAAGAAACAAGTCAGCCAGGGTGCAGCATAGTCCCAATGAAACATGCAACATTCCTCTAGTTCTTTAATGCTTCCTTCCCCCCACTATCATGACCCCAGTTCTATCTTACAAATTCTAGCTAGATCAGACATGTACACTAGCAAAGATAAGAGCTCCTGACACACAGAATCCAAGACAGACAAACCCCTCAGGAACAGTAATGGGAGTACAGATACCATGAGGGTAGGGTGAAGGGAGAAAAACAGAGAACCGATTACAATGATTGACATATAACTCCCCCCTCCCTCAGCCAAGGGGACAAGCAACAGAAACATGGGTGAAGGGAGACAGTGGATGGTGTAAGATATGAAAATAATAATAATTTATAATTTATCA
>NW_022111301.1:5191955-5217259 GCF_000313985.2 Echinops telfairi | reverse complement strand
GGGGGGGGAGGGAAAAAAAGAAGAGCCAACTAATATCAAGGGTTCAAGCAGAAAGAAAATGTTTTGAAAATGATAATGGCAAAATATGTACACATGTGTTTGATACAATTGATGTATGGATTCTTATAAGAGCGGTAAGAGCCCCCAATAAAATGATTTACTAATTAAAAATATCAAAGACAGCTTGAGAAAACAAAGTCAAATATTATAATGCAACGTACAAAGACCTAGAGTTAGAAAACCAAAAAGCAAAAATACATTCAACATATCTTGAACTGAAAGAACTAAAGAATAAATTCAAGCCTCGAATTACAATATTAAAATATTTTATCAAGGGCTCATGAGGGAGGGAGGAGTGGGGAGGGAGGGGAAAAATGAGGACCTAATGTCGGGGGTTTAAGTGGAGAGAAAATGTTTTAAGAATGATGTACAAATGCCCTTTACACAATTGATGTGTGTATAGATTGCGATAACAGTTGTATGAGCCCCTAATAAAATGTTTTTAAAAAATTAAAATATTTTATGAGCAAAATGTTGAATGCAGAAAGCATCAAAAGAAGATGGCAATTATACAGAATCACTGTACCAAAAGAAAAAGTTGACCTTCTATCATTTCACGAGGCATGTGAGCAAGAGCCAATGGTGAGGAAGGAAGAAGTTCAGGTTTCACTGAAAATATTAGCCAAGAACAAGGCTTCAGGAAACGCTGGAGTATCAATTGAAATATTTCGACAAGCTCAAGAAGCACTGGAAGCACTCACTGGTCTGTGCCAGGAAATTTGGAAGAGAACTACTTGGCCACCTGACCGGAAGAGATCCATAGTTTTACACATTCCAAAGAAAGGTGACCCAATCGAAAGCTCCAATTATAGAATAATATAATTGGTATCACACACAATTAAAATTTTGTTTATGATATCCAACAGTTGCAACAATACGTTGACAAGAAGTTGCCAGAGGCACAGGCAGAGTTTTAAAGAGGATGTGAAGCAAGAGATGCCAGTGCTGATGTCATATGAACCTTGCTGAAAGCAGAGAAAACCAGAGAGATGTTTACTTGTGTCTCACTGACTATGCCAAGCATAGTCATATCATAACAACATAGTTGGATCTTAATAACCTATGGATAACCTTGAGAAGATTGAAATTCCAGAACACTTCATTGTGCTCATGAAGAACTCGTCTATGGATGCAGAGGCAGTTATGGGAACAGAAAAGGGTATAATGTATGTGAGAGGTCAACACTGAGTTACAGAAGGGAGGTAGAATTGAGCCAATGAACGTTAGGTTAAGAGCAGCTTTATTAGGGTAGGGAAAGAGCTCTGGGAGGGAAGGGACAGCAGAGAAAAGGACAGGAGCATCTTGTGTTCCTGGGCAGCTTCCAAGACCCAACGAGTTAGGTCAGGGAAATTGCGCCCGGCAGTGAGGCAGTGGGACATATATAGGGCTTGAGCCAAGGAGCTATGTGCTGGTAAGAGGAAGGCAGGCCTTCTGGTGGTGCAGTTGCAGGGTCTGAGTCAGGAGTAAGTCATGCGAGAACACTGAGGGAAGAGGTTGTACAGACCTGGCCTGGAGAGATGAGCTCCTTGGAATGCTGGAGGCAGGACTGCACAATCGAGCTCAGACCTTGAGAGGTGGGGGAAGGGGTTGCACAGTCTGGCAGGCTATCTTTCAGGAGAGCTGGGGAAAGCACCTGCATCGTCTGGACCTGGACCAAGCAGTATGGTTAAAATCAAGACAGGTGTGATTCGAGGTTATATCCTTTCACCATCCTTAGTCAATCTGTATGCTGAGAAAATCATCAGAAAAAATAGATTACATGAAGAAGAATGTGCCATCAAGATTGGAGACAGGCTTATTAACAGCATGCAATATGCAGATGACACAACTTCACATGCTGAAAGTGAGGAGGACTTGAAGCACTTGCTGATGAAGATCAAACATTGGTTGTATTGAACAGCAATGATGTTACTTTGAGCACTAAGATGTGCTCCATCCCATCCCAGACATAATATTTTCCATTGCCTTATATGCATGTGAAAGTTGGACATTGAATAAATTAGACCAAAGAAGAATCTATGTATTTGGATAGTGCCAGAGAAGAATATGGAAGGTAACATGAACTGCTAGCAGAACAAAGTGATCTGTCTTGGAAGAAGGGCAGCAAGAGTTCTCTTTGGAGTAAAGCATAAGGAGACCCATGCCTCACACCACAAATGAAAATGAGCTCAGAATAGATCACAGACCTAAATGTAAGCCACAGATCCATAAAGACCAATAATGAAAAATAGGGATAAACTTAAGGGCCCTAATACAAGGCATATATAAACTACAGAAAATAATGAGAAAAAAAACCTACATTACAGAAGACAAAATAAAGGACTGGGACCTTCTAAAAATATGATATTTACACACTTCAAAAGACTTCCACAGAAGTGTTAGAAGAGAAATTGATGGTTGGGAAACATATTTAGTAATGCTATATCAGCTAAAGGACTAATTTCAAAAATCTATAGAAAATTGTAATATTTCAGTGAGAAACATAAAAATAACCAAATAAAAAATCAGAACAAGAATTGAATAGACAACTTACTGGAGATGACACCCAAGTGGCCAGGAACTGTATGAAGAAATGGTCACATTCATGAGCAGTAAGAGAGACACTGGAGGAATATATGGATTGTGATAAGAGATGGAAGAGTTCCCAAGTAAAGTATTAAAAAAAAACCAAGAGAAATACAAACTAAAACATCAAGGATATACCAATCAACCTCATATCAATGCTCTTAGTAATTTTTTAAAAAAAATCTTAAATTAATAAAATTTGGAGAGACTGGAATGTTCATACATGGTGGCTGGGACTGTGGAATTGTACAACCATGATAGAAATCACTCTGGCACTTCCTTAAACAAGTACAATTACCTTATGATCCTGAAATCCCTCTACTGCAGTAGTTCTCAACCTGTGGGTTGCGACCCCTTTGGGGATCGAATGACCCTTTCACAGGAGTAGCCTAAGGCCATGAGAAAACACATATTTCTGATGGTCTTAGGAACCAAGACACTGCTCCTCTATCCGTCTTCAGGCGGGTCTGCCCACATGCAGAAACACCCACATAGGACTATCTGGCATGAAGACTGTTAACCATGCTACACTATGTTTCAAGACAAAATTTCATATATTTGTCATTAGAAATAAATGTTTCACAATATATAATTACATAATGTTTTTGTGATTAACCACTATGCTTTAATCATGTTCAATTTATAACAATGAAAACACATCCTGCATATCAGATATTTACATGATGATTCATAACAGTAGCAAAATTACAGTTATGAATCAACAACGAAAATAATTTTATGGTTGGGGGTCTCCACAACATGAGGAACTGTATTGCAGAGTCAGGCATTAGGAAGGTTGAGAACCACTGCTCTACTGGATGTACACCCTAAAGAAATAAGAAAATAATACAAAAAGACATAGGCACACCCATATTTATTGCAACATTTTCTATAATAGCAAAAAGATGGAAACAACAAAAAACTCTAACTATAGAGAAATGGATAGACTGGTAAATTCTCTGGTACAACTCCGGTACATTCATACAGTGGAATATTATGCATCAATAAAAAAGATGATGACTCTGTTCAACACAGAAAGGCATGGACAAAACTCGAGAACATTACACTTAGCAAACCGAGTCAATCTTATAAAGAGAAACATTTAATGACCCCCTTATTGTGAGGAAAAAACCAAAGAGAAGTATAATGATTTTTACACAAAAGAATAAGATTTTGAACACTACACGGAGACCAGAGATAGGGGTCAGGAATGAGTGGGACAGTTACGGAGAGAGGGAGGGTGTGAAGAAACAAAACACTGCATTTATGAAGGGTCGATGAAATGGGCTGGGCAACTACACAAAATATGTGTTCTTTAAAAACCTACTTAAATAAAATAAATTTCGAAAATGCCTCCTATCCTGGCCTGCTGCTCAATTCAATTCTGTGAATCTTGAAAGGTGACCTTAGCTCATTTCCCAAACTTTCTAAAGCCTTAAATTAATTCTCTAATTGTTCTTACTCTTCTTTGCTCATATTTAATCCTGACTGTGCTTGGAGAGGCAGCCTGGAGGTGTGCTGAGCTACACATTCGACTGTTGATTGCAGGGTCAGCAGTCAGAAACCACCAGCCACTCCCTGGGAAAAAGAGAAGGCTTTCTAACCCCATCAAGAGTTTCCATTTCAGAAATCCACAGGGGCAGCAGCACATAGGCAGTTCTATTTTGTCCTGTAGGGTCTCTATAAGTTAGCGGTGAATGAGTTATGCTTCAAAATGTGTTTATTTTGCAAGTAGACATGTTCCTATGGAACTGCTCAGTCAATATATTATGGAAAACAAATAAATGGAAGTCCTTGGATAATCTGTAACTTCCTTCTAATACAAAGTACCATTTTCTCCTGACTCTCCAAACTTACTTAATAGTTTTTTTTCATTTCTTGAATGCAGCAAGCTGTTTCCAGTCTCAGACTCTTTAAATATTTTTGACCTTTCTCATGAAATATGAAGATCAAATATTCAATCAAGCATGAATATGAGGTGGGCTGTGAAGATGTGAGGAGAGAAAATCCAAGAAAGGAAAACTGTGAAATGCGTGTTTTAGATGTACTAAGAAAATATCGTCGGTTGGTCAAAAGCATGAGGACACTGGGAGACTCTTCTTCACTCACGTAAAACCTTCACAGTCAGATTACAATTGCAGTACATTCATTTTCTTGACAATTGTTTAATCTTTCTTTTGCAGCTAACAGTCTATGTTATTCATAGTTATCTATTTTGCTTAACATATGTTTGTCAACATTTGATAATTGATGAATTCAATCCATACTAGACACAATGACCCCTGCAGCCTTATTTTTCACCGTTTCTATATTTCAAAGGGATGAATCATCTTGTTCTTGAACCGTCCTGTGTCTGTTGATGATGCTTCTTGTTAAGAATGATCTTTCCCTACATCTCTAAACTTAAAATCCTACTGCATTTCTAATCTCACAACCAATCACAAATGCAAATTATTCCTGGTGTCTCTGTTGTGGCTACATGTCACCAAGTTGCTTCTGACGCCGACAGACCCATGCACCACAGAACGAACCACCAGCTGGTTTTCTGCCATCCTCAACACTGTTCTCATGGGTAAGCTCATTATTGTAGCCACTGTGTCTACCCGTCCTTTGGAAGAACTTCCTCTTTTTCTCTGTCCCTCTATTTGAACAAATATGCTGTCCTTCTCCCAGTAATGGTCTTTCCTAACAACATGTACAAAGTCCGTGAGATTAAGGTTCTCTGTCCTGGCCTCTAAGGAGATTCTGGATGTGCAGATTAATTTTCACTTTTGCAGTCCATGGTACATTTAATATTTTTTGTCAAAACTATGGATCATTTTTTTTCCAGTCTTTCTTATTCAATTTCCAACTTTGACACGCCTATGGGATGACTGAAAAGACCAGGGCTTGGGGCAGACAAACCTTAGGCCACAGAGTAACCTCATTGCTTTTCAGAACGTCAGTGATGACGTGTACAGTGGATTTATCTAATGCTATGCTTCATCTGAGCGCTTGACTATCGCCTTATGAGCAATGATTGTAAATCCAAGAAGGGGGAATCCTTGACGACTCAACCTTCTCTACAGTTACTATGATTTCATCTCCTGGCCCCGTGGTTAGGAATTTGGGTTTCGTTATATTGAGATTCGGTCCTCATCAGCAAGTGCTTCAAAACCCTTGTTGCTTTCAGCAAGCAAAATTGTGTCACTTGCATAGCGAAGGTTGTTAATAAATCTTCCTGTGATCCTGATGCCACAGTTTTTCTTCATATAATCCAGTTTCTCTAATGATTTGGTCAGCCTGCAATTGAATAACTAAGCGAAGGAACTGCAACCTGGACGCACATCCCATACCATGCCACATTCCCTTTTTTGCTTGTACAACTGCCATTTTACCCATGTGTAATTTCCCCATGAATATGACGAAGTATTCTGAAATTTCCATTCTTTTAAAGGCTATCCAGGTATGGTTATGATCCACACAACTGAATGTCTTGGCATAGTCAATAAAACTCAAGTAAATATCTTTCTGGTATTCTCTACTTTGAGCCAAGATCTACCTGACATTAACAATGATATCCCTTGTTCCACATCATTTTCTGAATACTGCCTGAACCTCTGGCAGCTCACTATCAATGGAATGCTGCCACCTTCGTGGGGTAATCTTTAGCAATATTTTTATTTGTGTGTGCTATCAAGTACATTGTTCTATACTTTGTGCATTCTGTTTGGTCACCTTTCTTTGTAATGGGCATAAATACAAATCTCTTTCAGTCAATTGGCCAACTAGTTGTTTTTCAAATTTCTTGCCATAGATGAATGAGTGCTGCCAGGTTTCACCAATGTTAAAGCATCCCATTTAGTATTTCATCAATTCATAGAGCCTTGTTTTTGGCTCAACCCTTTAGAGCAGCATGGACTTCTTCCTTCAGTTCCATTGTATTTTGCTCATGAATATCAGATAGTATAATGGATTTATTTATTTATTTATTTATTTATTTATTTATTAATACATAGTAAATTGACTATGTATTCTTTTTATCTCCTTTTGATGTTCCTTGCGTCGTTCAATATTGTGCCCCCAAATCTTTCACTTTAGCAATTACAGGCTTTGATTTTTTCCCTTTTTTATATTAGATTATTTTTTTTTTATTATTGAATTGTAAAAGTATATCATATATTCAGGATATAAAACCCTTATCAGAATATCATTTGAAGGTATTTTCTCCCATTCAGTAGATTGTCTTTTCCCTTTCTGATAGTATTTCCTTTGAAGTTGAAAGATTTTTAATTTTGATAAAGCCCAATTTCTATGTTATTGTTATTATTCTTTTTTGGGGGGGGGTTGTGATTTTTTTTAAAAATTATTTTAATGGGGACTCTTACAATTCTTATCACAATCCATACATACATCCATTCTGTCAAGCACATATGTGCATTTGTTGCCCTCATCATTCTCAAGACATTTGCCTTCTACTTTAGCCCTTAATATCAGTTGTTCATTTCCCCCTCCCTCCACCCGCCCCCCTCCCTCATGAACCCTTCAAAGTTCCTAAATTATTATAGTTTTGTCATAAGTTACACTGTCCGACATCTCCCTCCGGCCTCTTCTCTGCTGTCTATCTCCCAGGGGAGGAAGCAATACTTAGAGATTCTTGTACTCCGTTCCCCCTTTCTATCTCACATTCCCTTCACCCTCCAGGCATCGCCCCTCGCACCACTGGTCCTGAAGGAGTCATCTATCCTGGATTTCCTATGTTTCCAGTTGCTATCTGTACCAATGTACATCCTCTGGACTAGCCAGATTTGTAAGGTAGAATTGGGATCATGACAGTGGGGAAGAGGAAGCATTTAAGAACTAGAGTAAAGTTATATGTTTCATCGTTGCTACCCTGCACCCTGATTGGCTCATCTCCTCCCCACAACCCTTCAGTAAGGGGGTGTTTGGACTTTGAGTCTCCACTCTGCACTCACCCACCTTTATAATGATATGATTTTTGTTCTTTGATGCTTGATACCTGATCCCTTTGACAGCTCATGGTCACACATGCTGATGTGTTTCTTCCATGTGGGCTTTGTTGCTTCTGAGTTAGTTGGCCGCTTCTTTGTCTTCAAGCCTTTAAGACCCCAGATGCTATATCTTTTGGTAGCCGGACACCATTAGCTCTCTTCACCACATTTGCTTATGCACACGTTTGTCTTCAGTGATTGTGTCAGTAAAGTGGGCACCCACTGATATGATTTTCAGTTCTTTGATGTCTTATAACTGATCCCTTCTACACCTCATGGTCAGACAGTGGTGTGCTTCTTCCATATGGGCTTTGATGCTTCTCAGCTAGATGGCCGCTTATTTGTCTTCAAGCCTTTAAGACCTCAGACACTATATCTTATGGTAGTCGGGCACCATCAGCTTTCTTCACCACCTTTGCTTATGTTCATATTTTTCTTCAGCAATCATGTCGGGAAGGTGTGCATCCTGGAATGCCAATTTAATAGAACAACGTGTTCTTGCAATGAGTAAGTGCTTGAGTGGAGGCCCAATGTCCATCTGCTGCCTTAGTACTAAACCTATATATACATGCATGTAGGTCTGTTTCCCCACACTCTTATATAAATATATTTGCATATATTGATTTTAATAATCCCTTTTTACAATAAAGGCATCAAGTCAGAGTAATTTAGTAACTGGTCTGTGATCTCGTAATGTTAACTAACCAAATGAAGATGTAAAGCTAACTGCATTGACTCCAGAGCTTCTACTGAGACCTGGGGAAGTCACTACAGTAGGGTCGGTGCCTCCTGTAGCCATGTTTGAAATGCTCCTTCCCAGCATTCCTGAGCCCCTGGAGAGTGTCTGTCCTGCCCATGAAGATCAGGGATGGCAGACCATCGGGCCCTAGCAGTCAAAAGGTGTTACCTTGTCCTAGATACAGATACCTGAACCATCATTCAGCATGCCTGCCCCAAAGGATCACAAGGCACAGAGGAGAAACTCTCCCTCCTGGAATGCTTCTGTACTGTGTGGCCTGCAAGCAGGTGGGTGGAGAAACTATTGTCTATTGATCTGACATCCACTCTGATCTTTTCTATCTTGCCTATCTTTTTAATAACTTTTTGTTGTTGTTGTTCATGAGGGATGTTTTTGATGTCATCCCACTGGTCATCACAACTTTTGTCATTAGTGTTTACTGCATCAAATGTGTTCTTGAGATGTTTTAAAAATTCAGGTGGTATATACTCAATATCATGTTTTGTTAAAAGGGAAAAAAAAGCAACATGTGGTTCCTAGCTTTGTTTCTATCATCAAGACCATCTTTTCCACCTACTTTTCTTTCCATCACCAAGAGTCATCAATGTGTCTTGATTGATTGTTTGAACCATTTCAGCCTGAAACCACTGGTGGAACTCTTCAACTTCTGCATCACTATATTGGTATTTGGTGCATGAATTATAACATTTGTATTGATTGGGTTTTGCTGTATGCAGATAGAAATGATTGTTATCACAGACTGTATTGTACTTCAGTAGCAATCTTTAAATGTCTTTTCTGATGATGACTGCAATGCTGTCCCTCTTGTTTGTATCATTCCAGGTACAGTAAGTCATCTGATCTTCTGGGTCAAATGGCCAGTAGCAACTCATTTCAGCTCATTAATGCACAGATGCTTGATCTTTATCCATTCCAATTCATTTTTGATGACTTCCAATTTTCCTAGATTCCTACTTTATACATTGCAAATTCCAATTATTAAGTGATCTTTCCAGCAGTTTATTCTCATTTTGCATAGTGCCCATCATCAAATAAAGGTCCCAAAGGCTTTACTCCATCTTCATCATTATGGTCTCCTTTGCTTTGAGAACACAGCACTTTCTCAGTTATAGTTTAAATAACTTCTGGGTTGATGGGTTAATCTTCAATCACTATATCTTACAATGTTTTATTTTTATTTATTAGGGAAGTCTATTCAGTTGATATTATTTATAATTAATTTCTCCCATTTAGTACTGAGAAATGTTTACTTCCCTTTTATTTAACCCTGGCATCTGTCTTAATTTGTGCTTAAATAACATTTTCCCAGATCAATAGACAATATTGTAATAAAAGGAAAAAAGAAGAAATGGTTGAAATTATCAAGGATTTAATTTTGCTTCAAACCATAATTAATGCTTATGGAAACAATTGACAAGAAATTTAACTAGACAAATATGACGTAAAAGACTGCTCTATAGTGTTAAAGGTTACAAATGTCGCCTTGAGGACTAAGTTGTTCCTGACCTAAGTTATGGTATTTTTAATCACCTAATATTCATGTGAAAATTGAACAATTAATAATAAAGACCAGAGAAAAGTTGATGCATTTGAATTGTAATGTTGGCAAACAATGTTGAAATCACCATGGACGGCCTGCAGGACAAACAATTCGGTCTTGGAAGAAGTACGTACAATTAGAATGTTCCTTATAAGTCAGGGTAATGAGTTTAGTCTCGTGTGCTTTGTACATGCTATCAGAAGAAATCCATCTTTGAGAAATGACCTCATGCTTGCTAAAGCAGAAGTCAGTGAAATAGAGGAAGACCCTCAAATAGACGGGTTGACACAATAGCTGCAGCAATGGGCTCCCATAGATTGTTCTGGATGGTCCAAAGTTGGACAGTGTTCCATTCTGTTTAACATAGGGTGTTTGTGAACCAGTACTCCCTCAATGACAGTTAGCAACAATGACCTTTATCCTAATGAATTACCCCCTACCCGCATAACAACAATTGTAAGGATGGCTTTGGACCAGGCAGTGTTTCTTTTCATTGTACACAGTCTCAATGATAGCAGCAATGATCTCTCCCATAACAAATTGCTATAGCAATGTCTATGTTTTATGTAATTATAAAATTATATATTTTTTGGGAAAACTGAAAAATACAGTTTTATAGACTATATTCTGAGAAAATTTAAGGTGATGATATGTACAATATAAAGAGTAAACCATAATGCAAATCCTAGACTTTGCTTAGTAGTAACCCAGTGATACTGGTTCATCAATCGTAACAACTACTAAAAAAACACGGTCATAATTGGCAGGGAGAGGAATCCTGGTGGTGTAGTGGTTACACATTGGGCTGTGATCTGCAAGGTTGGCAGTTTGAAACCACCAACAGCTCTGAAGGAGAAAGTCTAGGTTGTGTACTCCCGTAAACAGTTACAGTCTCGGAAACCCACAGTGGGTCACTGTGAGTCAGCATTCACTCAGTGACATTGAGTTTTGGAGTTGGGCGGGAGCATATGGGGGAAGTTTATGTTCTGTGAAATTTTATCTTTAAGCTCAAAACTAATCTTAAGGGTTTATACAAATTTATTTTTAAGTACTATACGAGGGAAATTGGATCATATCTGCATCACCCAGGTTAAGTCTCTATTGTTTCATCATTTTATATGTAGGTGTATATTCTACTGCATATACTTCAGTAGTATATTAGTGAGGAATGAGTTTATTCCACACCACCACACCACCCACAGCCATCCCAACAATTCTCAATCATAAAGACCTCATAGGACACAGTAAAGTTGAAGGATAAGGCTTCAGGGACTGTAATCCCAACAGCTTTGTCTTACCATCTAGGAGTTGCTGGTAAATTTGTACTGTGATCTTGGCTAGCAACTCAGCCCTTCATCCACTTGGCCATCAAACCCCTTTATTAGAGCACTAAAGTTTAAATAAACCAACAAATGAAAGAGGTCGGGGGGAGACATGTAACTATAGTTCAACAGTTCATGCTTATGTCTGAAATAAAGGCTCAGTACTTCCCACAAGAAATGTAGTAGAAAGGGAAAATCATATTTTCCATATTTTTTTCTGTTCGCTAGTGATCTAATTACAACTACCAAAAAAACACAGTCATAATTGGCAGGGAGAGGAATCCTGGTGGTGTAGCGGTTTCGCATTGGACTGCAATCTGCAACGTACATAGCACCAGCAGTTTTGGAGCATAGTCTTCAGATGATTAATAATGTTGTGCTTTCAAGAGTTATATGAACCCCCAATAAAATGATTTTTTTAAAAGATCTGAAACCAGTATGTTTAGTTTGTAATATAATTTTTTTAACTTCATTTGAGTATGCTGGAAGCCATTTCTCTTGGCTTAGTTTTTTAATGTCATGATTTTTAAAGCTAATTTGAATCCACACATTTTTGTAAACTGTCCACTCTAATGCCATCCTACTAAGCGTACTTATAAGGAAATCTGCAAGAATGATTTCCAGATGACGGAAATGTTGAAAGCAATAAAATACTGACACTTTTTAAATGGTACATAACTTAGTAAACAATTTAAAGTTCAAAATGTATTATAATTTGAAAAGTTCAAAGTTACAGATTTTTAAATATATTAGAATTGACTATGCAGACTCTTTTTTTTAAAAAAATCATTTTATTAGGGGCTCATACAACTCATCACAATCCATACATATATCAATTGTGTAAAGCGCATTTGTACATTCATTGCCCTCATCATTCTCAAAACATTTCCTCTCCACTTCAGCCCCCGGCATTAGGACCTCATTTTTCCCCTCCCTCTCCGCTCCTCCTTTCCTCATGAGCCCTTGATAATTTATAAATTATTATTTTGTCATATCTTGTCCTGTCCAATGTCTCCCTTCACCTACTTTTCTGTTGTCCGTCCCCCATGGAGGGGGTCACATATAGTTCCTTATAATAGGTTCCCTTTTTCCAACCCACTCTCCCTCTACCCTCCCAGTATTGCCACTCACACCACTGGTCCTGAAGGGATCATCCATCCTGGATTCCCTGTGTTTCCAGTTCCTATCTGTACCAGTGTACATCCTCTGGTCTAGCCAGACTTGCAAAGTAGAATTCAGATCATGATAGTGGGGGCGGGGGGAAGCATTTAGGAACTAGAGGAAAGTTGTAATTTTCATCATTGCTACATCACACCCTGACTGACCACTGGAGATCCCCTTGCAGAGGGGTCTCAGGGAGGAGACAAGCCAGACTACTCAGACTCTTTAAACAACATATTTTCAAGATTTATGCAGATAGTACCCATTTGAAAAAATGAGTTACTAGTATTATGCGGTGATGATATTTTTACAATGGGAAGATATTGATACATTTTAAACAAGAAATCTCTTGAAATCTTAATTTTATGAACATCACCAGTATTTCAGAAAATTTCATTCCATTCATGTTTATAATCATTGCAATTAGTACCTAACATATTGTTTTATTTCAATAAATGTCTAAACTTGATTTACACACATTGATAAAGGTAGCTTCCTAGCTCTGGATTGTATGTCCTAGTGCCTTGACTTCAATTATACATTATTATCAATGAGTTGATTTTAGGCCTCTTCATAATTTATTGTGAATTATATTTACATGACTTAGATTTGCTTTATTTTCAATTGGCTCTGCTTTCTAATTATTTTATGAAAATGATTTGCTTGTTACTATATAGAATAGTTTACTATGTTTAGAATTTAGGATTTTGCTGATGTGGACATAAGGTAGAAAAAGACAGTAACGATTCATTTGGAACTGTAATTTAGTTATTTTCTTAATCATGGAACAATTATTATATTATAAATCTTTTACAATTTCCTCTGTATAAGGCATTGTTCTAAAATAAGATCAAAACAATGTTAAACATGAAGCAGTACTTTGAATATCCTTTGCCTTTATAATATCTACAATGAACCAGGTGGAGCTTGTTTTATGAATGGTCTATTCTGTCTTTACTCCTATTGTTATTGTTTGCTGTACTTGATCCTAGAATTCACCTCACTCTATCTCCTAATGAGAAATAATAATCATGGAACCTTACAAAAAAGAAAAGATACAAGGTAAACCTTAAGAAATTGGAGATGTCCTACAGAATTTGTCTAACCTGGAAGCATCCAAAGAGAGATTATTACTTTAACAAAAGAAAGGTTCCGCCTTCTTTCCAGAGGCATTGTGCTCAATGATTGAGTTGAAAGGAAAATGAAAGCAAACGCGCTTTACTTTAATCAAATATCATATGCATTTCATTTTGCAAATAAAGTTTTTAGCATGGTGTGGCCAAGGGACTTTTCTATCATTATAGTTTGCTAGAGGCAATTGAAAAGTTTAAATTGTTCTAACCTAATGCCAAACCTTTTAGAACACCTATAATAAAAAACAATGGTGGTAAAAATCCTAAGGTACACATAAATTTGATGTTAGGTAAGGATTTAAAGAGGTATACACAGATTTGTCCTAAAGAAAAAAGAAAGATAATTGAATAACAAATAAACCTTGATCCAATTAATATAATAAATACTAATTAGCTCTCTAATGAGGTTCTTGTGTAGCCAGTTCCATCAAAGATTCTACAGGGGGTTGAGTGTGTTTGAGGTCTTGTCACTTGTGACTTCTATTGATCTGATCTCACAACGAGTAGCCTCTAAGGGTGACAGTGTTGTTATTTATCGAGGATTATGGAAAAACCCCTTTGTATACATGGGTAATTTTTCAACAAGGAGGTTAGCTTGCTCGGTTTCACAGAAGGAAGGAGCCAAAATAGAATGCAAACTCACCTTTCAGCTTTTTATTTATTCTTCAGATTACCTGTTTCATCAAATATTACATCATAAATTAATATATAGTGATACATCAAGTGAATATCCTAGCTGCAATACAGAAAAATAAGGCTGATGTGAACATTGAGTGAGTAAAGAAATAAGGTGTATACGGAAGCATGCCTGAGAGTGTGATTTGGGAAGCAATTACATTTGAACTTGAACTGGCATTCATTCATTTCTGGACTGTTCCCCTATATAATTAAGCTATTTATCTACAATCCCATTCTCTTTCAAAAAGAAATATGGCTTGTTTGTGACTTAGATAATTAATCTTGACACCTTGACATGGAAAAAAACTAAATAAGATGGCTTATTTTCAGTATTTTGGGAATACATTCAAATTCCAAGAATGAACCCAATTTTGGAGCAAAAAACAAAGAGGACAGTAAATATTTTTTAAAGTTTGGATAGGGAAAAACTGATTCTGACTAATAATGGTGCTCTAAGTGCGGGAAAGCATTTTTTCTTTTCTGACAAAGGTCATTTATATAGTTATAATATCATTACAGAGTCATATTTGTCAAATATTTAATTAACTCACCCCTAATGTGATGGCTATAACTGCTGATCTTTGGTGAGGTGTGTGCTAGCTGATATTAATAATTTTATTGGCTTTTAGTGACTGGTGGACTGACATGTCCACCCCTGCTCTATAGTGATTACAAGGCTGTAAATTTTTAGGGGAGCAAATGGTCTCGTCTTCCTCCTGCATAGTTCCAAATGGTTTTGAATCATTGACCTTGTGCTATTAGTCCAACGCCTACCTGATGATGCTACCAGGGCTCATGTGGGATAGGGGGAGAGGATTGAAATATAACATCATGTAAAATTGCAGAAGGATACTATTAGCAAATTCATTTACATTAACCTGATTTACAGTTCTCATTAGGAAAAAGAAAACAAAAATAACAAAAGCAACAAAACACACATACAATAAGTACTGTTATGTATCCCTAAGAAACAGCTATGAAACCATGAAACACCTCAAGGCATGGAGGGACCTGGGAGATAGTATACTGAGTGAAGTTAGGACAAATACAGTCTGAGTCCACTACTGTAGGAACAAGCATCAGGATGGGCATAAACTCAGGCTAGTAGGGCACCCAGCCTGCTGGCCAAAGAGCCAGACAGCCTACTATAGAATCTAACTGGTGCCAATGAACCACACACCATCTGCTCTAGTAAGTATTTTGAAGGTCACTTGGCTGGAGGTATCCTCGCATAAACTGAATCAAATGGTTAAGGGAAAGTAAGAGAATGTTGCCTACCAAGTGGCTATCATGCAAAGCTCTGATGAGGTCCCCCAAGGTAGGTAGAGATTCCTGTGAGAGGAATGAGGGATACTGATGGGAAGGTCAAGTCAGGACAGCGGAAAGGGAGCAAACATGTGGGGGGAACAGAAATGCATCACTATTGGTAGGAAAAGCATGAGGACCAACATCCAGTGGGGGGGAAACAATGAATGAAAATGCTTTTGGGGACCCAAAGTGGGGAGTGTCCCTGGTGTATGCACCAAACAGGCCACATTGACCTGGTCTTCTAGGTGCATCCTGGGGAACCCAGGCCCAATATTGTGGAATGCTGGGGCATTGAGTCCTGACCTTCAAGCTGCATAGCGTGCTACAGAGGGCTGCATCCATGAGATCCAATGGGGAAAATCCACTTGGTGTACTGGACTCTACCTCAAACACACTTGTAACCTGAATACTTAAGATGGAAAATACCTGGTGTCCGAGGAAGCTTAGTAGACAGCTGTACCAAGATTGTTCAACTGTGGGTAGGCGAACAATCATGGTCTTGCTACATTAATGCCCTATGTACTTCATTAAGATGAATACTATTCACGCAAACCTGTGATTGGCATTCGCAGTGATTATTTTTATAAATTTTCCCTGGCAATTAACCCCATTGTTTGTGTAGTGTCCAGCCATGAAAGGATTGATTCTAGACAGGTGAATAATTCGATTACTGTGATGTAGAGCTAGCTTACATTGACCCAAACTCTCTCTCTCAACAGAGCTTTAAAAAAATTAGCACCAGGGGATAATCAAAGACAATATTAATGGAAGATCCTTATGCCCCAGGGGGATGGTCAATAATATTTTCTACCATGAATTAACAAGGAAGTTTTGAAAGGGAGCCAAAGACAGATAAAAAAAAAAATTTTAATCAAACAAAATAGATCCAGGAATGGTTTTTGGGGTCACACTAAATCCTAGCTCCAACTTAAGAACATTTAATTCTTACATCATGGCCCTGCTCAATGCTTTCCCCAGGAAGGAAACACAGGAGTTATGGGTGTCACAGCAAAATGTGGTGAAGAAATTAGATGGTGCCCGGCTATCAGATAAATTGGCAACTAGGGTCCTAAAGCCTTGTTTCTAAACAAGAATTCATCTAAGTGAGATGTTAACAAAAGCCACATGGAAGAGGCACACAAAATCAGTCACCGAAAGATTATAGATCGTATAATACAAAGCTGAAAGAGGGAATAGTATCAGAGCCTAAATTGTAGGAATCTAGTTTGCAGAGGCTATGGATGACAGTGGGAGCCCAAGGTTCATTTGTGGGAACTACATAGGAAAGAAGCCTCTGGTGATCTCCCTCTATGAAAGTGGTTGCTAAACATTGGAGAGATGACTATAGAAGATAAAAAATGAGAGACCTGACTTGAATAGTTAAAACCATGTCCGTTGATCCCCCATTCTTATGCCCATGAGGCTTTAGGTGGTTTTCAACATTTTCTGTATTTTATTGTTATTGTTTGTTCATATTGGGGTTCATTTCATATTTGTTATGTCATTGGGGGTCACCTTCTTGAATTTGTGTTATATGTTTTTTTTCTGGTTTTCAGTATATGAAACCCAGGATTGATGAGCTTATAGGGATAATAAAGGTTTTGGAGCGAGGGTCCAGTGGTGGTGATTGGGGGGGTAAATGGGAGCTGATATCAAGTTCAGGAATGAAGAGGATGCTTTGAAACTGACTGTGGCAACAATTGTACAATACTGCTTGATGTGATTGAACTATGTAATATCATCTATTTTAACTACCAATAAAATGGTTTTGAGAAAATAAAGAAAATAAGGAGTGCTTTGGATTTTGGTTTAACATGTACCCATTTGTGTTTCATGTTTGCAATATTATGCAGTATGGGATACCTCCCAACTCTTCACTGGACTCTTATTAGGCTATTTTCACAGTTGCACCTGCATTTTCTTACTCTTTCCTTTCTTTTCCTCAAAATGATAAAAACCTGAAAGGAGATCAGAGTGAAGAAAGTTTTTATTGTATTTTGGAATACATACACCACTAGTCTGTTTGTGTAATGATTTAAGGTTTCCTTTGAATCTGTCCCCAGCTGTGACTGCTTAGCCTGAGCATCTGGCCAGAAGACAGTACTTTCCCGGCTCCAGGCCCAGTGCATTATTTAGCTCCTGGGTTGTGCAGAAGATCACTTTAAGTACCTGGTAGACACAGACCTTGTGAGTGATTGTACATAGTTGTTCTTAATTGAATTAGTTAATTGTGCCAACCTGGCCGATAATCACATATGGGGCTAATTGAAAGGCGGAGGGATAAATGGGTGGTGAGCCTCACCTTTCTAGTTCTTGGGTCTCTTGTTTGTGATGGTCACACCAGGGTGCAGCTGCCTTAGCAGTTCCCTGCTTCAGCTTGCAAAATTGACTTCCTACAAGACATCCCCAAGGAGAAGCCACATGGACCTATCCCGATGCAGCCCTGGGTGCTGGAGCAGCCGTGTGGAGACCCCTGCTAGTGCTGAGATGCTTATTTATTCACTGACTCAGCTTTCCTCCTGCAGTCGGCATCATTGCCTCTGTTTTGTGAGGTGGAGGACTTTGTGGACTGGTGTTGGGTTAATGTGTTAATGTTGGACTTGTGGGCTTGGGCAGCATTGGGTTGGGATGTTTTCATGATGCACACTTTCTTTACATAAAACTCTCTTATACATGGGCTGCTTTGGATTTGTTTCTCTTAAGTACCTATACTAATACATTAATCAAATAGCTTTGTTACTAAATAATGGAACAAGCCTTTGGTTCTCCATCTGTTCTATTTGATTTTGCGGCATGGCACATTCATCTTCCTGATGTGGGACATGTAATGTTTTGAATCTTATGAAAGTATAAAAACCTTTCATGTATTTTTGTTTTATTTCAATATTATTATTTCAATATTGTTTACCTTCTACTATTATGTCTACATCTTTGTAATTTTCCAGGTGGTACTCTAAATATAGGATTGTGCATATCTTTTTAAGGTTTGTTTTTTTATCTAAACCTGTATGATCTTCTTGATAAATTGATCTGAACTGGGACGCTGGTTGAGAAATGCTCAGATTGCACTGCACAGGTGACCTGAATAATATCCAGAACCAAATACATGACTACAGGGGTTTACATAAGGTCAAATTAGAAAAATACATGTCCACTTGTTAACAAATGATCAACATACTGCTAGATAAGAGTTAGTGGCATTGTATTCTTAACAGCAATTTAAAAATATATACTTAATGTTCTAGGAATATTACAAATCTTAAAAAAGTTTGATTTCCAAAAACGTTATATTTATTTATTTAACATTCCTAAAATGAGGTGATTTTAAAGGAAATTTTAAGTTATGAAATTACCATACATGAGAGAAATGCCTGTAGCAAGATTGTCTCAGAACCACTAAAAAGCGTTGTCATGGATTTATAGCACATACTTTTCTTCTAATGGTGAAGGTATTTTAATTATGAAACAAACAAAAAACGCAAATCAAGGAAGCAAATATACTTTTCAGAAAAGTAAATTACACTTATTTTTGAATGAAAATGCAGTGACTAATAGTTCGTCTAGCAACTGAAAAATAAAGTCTTTCATGTTTCCTCTACTTTTATAAGTATACCTTTTGAATATGTAAACACTTTCAAGGTTACATATGTAAGAAATCTTCATAAATGGAAGTTGAAAATAGCGATCAATATATCACTGTCTAATGAGCATATTTAGATAAAAAAGGTATTACAAACATAATCCTAGGATTATAAGTTTTAATAATAAGATTTTTAGTAAGTACTGCATTTTCATAGAGCAACTGGCACAAATGGAAGACACAATGAAGTCAAAGAGCCAAGTATAATTCTAAAGATACTTTAAGAATAGAAGTTAGAATCTAATCAGTGTTGTTTTCAACTAGTAAGGATATTTTAGAAATTGGCCTTGAATGAAAAAATATCTTGCTTGCTGGATGTGCCTTAACATCCAGCCACTAACATGGGGACCATCTGGGTATTAGAGGAGCTATGCTCTCTGCTTACTGCACTGGTGGAGGTCAGCTCAGAAGGAGCAGTTAGCCTGTAACATGCCCTCAGTAGCTTTCTCAGAATTCTGTACAAAGAAAGAGGACCCAATCTGGAGCCCTAATCGGTAAGAGTTCTGTGGGAAAGAGGAGGGCATTGTCTTTACTTCATTACCACCGAGTGCTTTGCTGCCAATTAGATACCTCACGTCTTGAACTTCATACCGTGCTTCCCCGAAAGTAAGACATCCCCTGAAAATAAGACCTACTTACAGTTTTGCCTCTTGCTGAAATATATGGCACCCTCTGGAAATAAGACCTCCCTGAAAATAAGGCCCCCCCGAAGCTACTGTAACTCCGAACCATAGCAGCGGGCGCCGCCACACAGCTCCCTGTTGGCCGCAGCACAGCCGGAGCAGACAGGAAGTGCGGTGTCTCTTTTAAGAGAACAATAAAACAATAAATGTGTACCATATTCTTCTTCATGAAAAAATAAGACATCCCCTGAAAAGAAGACCTAGCACATCTTTGGGAGCAAAAATTAATATAAGACACTGTCTTATTTTGGGGGAAACAGGGTAGCAATCTCTGAGGTAAGCATCTCTATTTTCAAGACTTGCGAGATTAGATAATTTTTGTCAGGCTAAAAGCCTAGATTTTAAAATTAGGGCTTTCAAAACATTTCTGTAAAGGGCGACATAGTAAACAACATCTTATGCCTTACAGGCTACATAATTTCTATTTTAGTGTGAAAGCAACCACAGACAATAGCATTTTATCCAAACAGGTGATGAGTAGACAGCCATTTGCTGATCCTCTGCTTTAAAGCATGAATGAGTGAGGAAAGCAAAGTGAGGGTTTCAGAAAGCCTTCCCCTGAGATCCCAGAATAGTGAATTCAATTTCCTAATTGAATAGTACACAAACAAATTTGGCCCAGTAAACCTTGGGAAAGAGCATTCCCATAAATATTGCTTTGAGCCCCAATGAGGAAGCAAATCACATGTCTTACCTCCTGTCCTAGCCCCAGAACCTGAAAAGGTGAACCCACTGGGGCTGGCTGGAGGAGGAGAGGAGAACTTGTTCCAGAAGGAACTGTCTGAGGGGTCATGGGATCCACACACACGGGCCAGGGAAGAGGGGAGAACACCACCCAATTGAAAACAAACTCTTTCAGGGGAGGAGGCGGAGTTCTTGGAGAAGAGAGGAAGGACAGCTACCTTTAACCAGAACCGACTCGAGGTTGATGTCCAGAAACATAGAAATGACTAGCATCTGTTTGTCTAATTAAAGCCTTTATTTTCCCTAAAAAAATATATTGCTTTGAGATATTTACTAAGCAAAATATATATTCCGTGACCTTGAGGCAACTTAATCATAGGTCATTTTCCAACCCACCTTCCTCAAAACCCAGGATCAGTTTCTGAGAGCCAATGTGTGTTCTACTGTTCTTAGAGTGCCAGTCAACTGTACAACAGCTGTTATGAAAAAAATCTTCACGGATTACCTAAATCAGTGGACCTCATCAAATGCTGCTTGGTAACAAAATCTGATCAGTTTGAATGAAACATGAACAAAGACATAAGCTTAAAAATGTATTGTGATAGAGAATTTGACATCAATTTGAAGCTACATACAAGTGTTGTGGTAGAATCCAACCTGTCAATCAGGTCACAGCCTGATGTTGCCTCCCTGTGGGCATCGCCTTCTCCTAAGAAGACCCCAGGGAATCTCTCTCCATAGCTCTCTCCTGCCTCACCTTTAAGCTTGCTGGCCCCCTGGAGAGTTCCCTGAGTTGTGCACTCCTGGTCTGTGATCTCCTTGCATTAGCTTTATTGCGTGTGACTGCATGAGTCTAATAGCAACTTAAGGACAAGTATCAAAATTATGGACCTGAGTTGGACTGGGATGGGGTTTTTGATATATAATTGCTTCTTGATTTAAAGCTTTTTCGGACACATAAATGGATTTGTTTCTCTGGTCAACCATGCCTCACACAATTACTCAGGAGCATGGGAGCGCATATTGGTCAGAAATATGCAGTGTACAAACAATTAGTATGAGACGAAACAGTTCGGTTTTTCTTTAGAAAATGTGGATTGTGGTGATAATTGCACAATTGTTAAAATGATTGAAAAAAATTGTATAATATGTGAATTATATATGCTCATAAAATTCTAAAAAGGAAGGAGAAAACAATAATAGCCAACCTACCATTACACGCATCCTCTTAACTTTCCTTTACTGTCAATGATTAGAAAAAAAGTTACAATCTCACCCACAGTTCCTTACGTGCACTACACTGCAGTTCTCAGTCCACTGCAGTCTGTCTATGACCCCTATCATTTGTCTTTGTCTTTTTAAAACAAGAGTAGAAAATAAAACATAACTGTTTTTCTGTCATTTTTACTTCTTATCATCCCTATAGTCTTAGTTTATGTTCCTTCATTTATAGCCCTTTGAAACTACACTCTTCAAAATAATATACACTAGGTTATATTTCATTCCACCATCATACTTACTGTATCAATAAATATAAGTACATACTAAACATATAACTAAGTCAAATGCTTAAGATTACATGTATCCTAATACACAAACCTGACATCCTGATTTGAAACCAGATCATATTCCCGGGTGCTAGTCAAATTACTGCCTCTTTGTTCAAGCACAGTTTCTGTCCACCTGAGAACAATTAAGTGTTTTGAAATTTCCATTCCTCTCAATGCTATAAATAGTTTATTATGATACATAGTCTAATGCCTTTTTATGTTAATAAAATGCAAATAAACATATTTATGGTATTATTTGCTTTTAAACAAGATCCAATTGTGTCAGGAATGGTATCCCTCAGTCTAAATTCTCTTCTGAATCCAGCTTGAATTTCTGGCAGCTGTCAATGTGCTCCTGCGATCATTGTTGGAAGATCTTCAACAGAATTTTACCTGCATGTGATAATAATGGGTTAATTTGATAATTTCTGCATTCCATGGATTATATTTCTTTGAAATTAGTGAAAATATGGACCTCTTCCCATTTGGTGGGCCAGGGAGCTGTTTCAAAAATTTCTTGACCAAGATGATTGAGCCCTTAAAGTGTTTTATACTAATGCCTTCAGTAAAGCTTAGACTTCTTGCAGTAACATTTTTTAAAACATTTTTTTGTTGTGAATTGAGTGGGGATTTACATTTCAGGTCATCTTTTTCTTTTTTTTAAATCAGAGTGTTAGGACATAATCCAGACATCAAACTCGTTAATAGTTCAGTCATATCAAGCAGTGTTGTACAATATCTACCCCAGTTTCAAAACATTTTATTCCTTCTTTCCCTCCTTCACTATTGCCCCACCCGGACACCCCTAGGTCCCCTGCCTTATCCTCCAGGAACCTTACTCTAGACTTTGTTTCTATGGATTCACAGATCCTCGGGTTCATATACTGAAAAACATAGTAAATCATCATCTTTTTATTCAACAATTTAAGAAACTTCTTTATCCCCTTCAATAACTTGACCTACCCACCCCGACACCCTGTCATTTATATATTTCTCCCACTTCTGACATACTACTTGTGGTAGTTACATAATCTCATGTCAACTTGAAGTTTTAAGCATGAAGAGGTGGCGTCCGGCCTGTCAATCAGGTCACAGCCTGATGATGCCCCCTTGTGGGTGTGACCTTCTCATGAGGAGGATTCTGGGAACTTCTTCTCTTTTTCTCACGAAGCAGTTCACACACTCTCTTTCTGCTTCCCCTTCCCTTCGACAAGGCACACGGAGGCCACGCTGATGGCAAGCCAGATCCCTGGAGATACGTCCACCGCCATTGGAATAACAAGACTTTGCACCCACTGGCCTGTGGACTTCCTGAATTTTGCATCACTGCATGTGATTGTGAGTCTGAAGAGTGATTTACAGACTAGTATCGGATTTATCGGCTAATATCAGACTTATAGACCCGATCTGGCCTGAAATGGGTTATTTTCTGAATACACAATTACCCTTTAATGTAAAATTCTTTCTTATACATATGAATGTCACTGGATTTGTTTCTCTCCTTAACCTGGCCTAACACTTTACCTTTCCCTTCCTCTGAGTTAATGCATGTCGGCCTTGTCTTCCTTCCTTTACCCACCTCCCCCTTGGTAATCATGAAACTGTTTCCTTTGCAAGAAAATCTTGGTTTTTAAATGTTTCTTTGTAACAGTGGTCTTGTTAGATCTCTCTGGAGCTAGATCTATACCTCGGTCCTTGGCTCCGTGCGAAAAAGAATTCACGCTGAAGCCTGGTTTGTGATCCAAGTGAGTTTTATGAGAATTGGAAGAAGAAGTTTCAGGTTTACACGGCACCCATAGGACTCCTCCCTGAAGAGATGCAGCCTGGCTGGAAGCTGCTCGGTGTCACGCAAAAAGTGTCTCTTGACTCTGTGCTCTTGCCTTTTCAAGGATTCCACCGGGAGGCATGGTGGATGACCCCTGATCGACCCCATTGGCTGAATTGAATTCACCTGGCCTAGGTGGGCCAATCCAGGTTCAGTGTCCACCCATGTCTACCTGCGGGAAACCTGAACCTCTAAGCATGTGCAGTGCACCACTCCTTTGTTTCCGTAGCTTGGCCCTCTGGGCATGTGTTAACGGACATCCCCAGCCCTACGCTAGCCTACCGAACAGTCTCATATAATATTTGTCCTTTTGTGACTGATGTATTTCCTTCAGTATACTATTCTCCAAATCCATCTATGCCATGTGGTGCTTGTGATTTCTTTGTTGTTTTGTCAACGCTTAACATTCCACTGTGTGTATGCACCAAAGATTCTTCATGGACTTTACTGATAACATTTTAGGTTACTTCCATCAGCTTTCAATATAAAGGAGTATTGCAGTGTGAGTTCAATTTTATGGATTTTTTTTTTTCTTTAAGGTATATGCCTTGCATAGGTATATGGAAGATAACGGTCATACGGAATATCTATTTCAACTTATTTGATGTAGCACCTCAATAGCTGCACATTTTTACAGTTCCTTAGCGGTGTGTGAAGATTCCACTCTCTCCACACACTCTCCAGCAGTTTTATTCCCGTTTTTGTTTTGTTTTTGTAACTTTACTGTCAATGCCAGTGTGAAGCATTGTTTTGATTTGCATCTCTCAGATAGTGAGTGATCGCAAGCATTTCTTCATGTTCATCAACATCTGGATGTTCTCTGCTGTCTTTATTGTCCTGGCATTTATAGTTTGGTCTTTAATGTACCCTGTGTTCCTTTCAGTGTATGGAGAGGTATGGGTCTCCTTTCATTCATATGCAGATGGCGATTTAATTTTCCCAGTATCCTTTGTTAAAGAGACTGCTTCTTCCCCACTTAATGTTTCCAGCCCTTTGACAAAGGGCAGTTGTCTGTAGGTGGTTAGCTTTATTCAGTGCGCCTTATTCTGTTACACTAATCTTTCTACCTATTGCTGTGCCAGGCTGTGATCACGGTGGCTGTGTAATAGGTTTTGAATTTGGGAAGCAAGAGGTCTCCTATTTTGTTCTTCCACTTAAGTAGGGCAACTTTCCTATCCATAAGAAAACAACGGGACTGACAGTTCCCGGGGGACATGGGAGAGGAGGAGATGTGGGGGGAAGGGAAGAGGTTTTAACAAACCCAGGGACAAGGGAACAACAAGCAATCCAAATTGGTGCGGAGGTGGGTGTGAGAGACCAGGTAGGGCACGATCAAGGGGAATGTAACAAAGAGGAAGTGCTGAAATCCTGGTGGGGACTAAGCATGATAGTGAGACAGGAGGA
>NW_022111301.1:5104665-5190781 GCF_000313985.2 Echinops telfairi | reverse complement strand
ATGATGAGGGCAATGAATGTACAAATGCGCTTTACACAATTGATGTGTGTATGAATTGTGATAAGAGTTGTATGAGCCCCTAATAAAATGATTAATTAAAAAAAAGAAGTTGATAAGAATTTTCTTCTCCATAAGAAGTTGATCATTAGCCTTCCCATTTCTTTAAGGGATGATTGGGGATCTGGATACAGATTGTGCTGTACTTGTACTTTGCTTTGGGTTGTATTGCCATTTTCATCATATTCAGCCTTCCTGTCTATAAAGAAGGACTTTTCTTCCATTTTTGTTGCAATCTTTTCATTCCTTGTAGGAATGCTTTACCATTATCCTTTTAAAAATCTTTTGATTTTTTTGTTAGGTCTGTTCCTTGATATTTTATCATTAATATGGCTACCGTAAATTGTGCTGTTTTCTTGATTCCTGTTTTCTGAGCTTAGTATATAGGAAAAGAACTGATTTTTTATGTTGATTTCCAATCCTGCCACATTGACAAATCTTTCAAGTCTCCTCCCTACCCACCCTCTTTTTCTTTTTTTTTAGGTTGAGTGTACATATTGAGTGATATATTTAAGCAAGTGGAGAAAGTTTTGCTTCTTTGCACATGTGGATCCCTTTGGTTTCTTCTTTTGTTGACCAGTAGCCGTGGGCAATATTTTCAGCACTACATTGATTAAAAGGGATGATAAAGGCATCCATGTCTGATTCCCATATGCAAGAAGAATGTTTAAAATTTTTCCTAGTTGAGCAAGATATTGAGTATCCAGGCTTTATTGTGTTTAGAGAGTTTCCTTCTATTACTGTTTTATTTTCTGCTTTGATGAGGAATGGGTGTTGGATTTAATCAAAAGCTTTTTATGTATCATTTGATATGATCATGCAACTTTTGACTTTTGTCAGTAGTTTGCCCTCTTCTTAATTTATTTGTCTTGTTTTCTTATAAGGGTTACATTTGAATCATAAATGCGTAACATGATTCTGATTCAAATCTCAACTTCATTCATTCTTAAAAAAAAAGAGGGAAATGAATGACTACCTTCATATTGAAATGGAAGAGACTCAGGATAAGCAAGAAACTCGTTAAGAAGAAGAGGAACAAAGTAGGAGGCCTCAAACTATCTACCTCAAAACCTGTTACAGAGAAATAGTAATCAAAACTACCTGGTATTGGCACAGTTGTAAATAGATAGACAAATTGAACAGAAAATAAACCCAGAAACAAATTCATCTAGTTATAGTCAACTAAACTTTTACAAATGGCCAAAAAACATTAAATGGGAAAAGTACAATCTCTGTACCAAATGGTGGTGCAAACATTGGGTCTCATCTGCATCAGAATGGAACAGGATCCATTATTCACCTCATGTAGAAATGGATCAAATTCCCAATGTAGATCATAGAGCTAGCTATGCAGCTCATCAGTAAGGAAATATGGACAAACTTAAAGACCCTGTAATAAGGCATCCATAGACATTAAAATATGCTAAAAGAAGCACAGAGTAGAAGACAAAATAGATGACTGGGAACTAGAAGAAGTAGTACACTAGTAACTATCAAAGGAGCTAATGCACTGGGAAAAATTCTTTAGCAATGACATCTGGACAAAGGTCTAAACACTAAAATCTACAGAATATTTGTATTGCCCAATAAGGAAAAAACCAAACAAACATTCTAATTCAAAAGCGGGCAAAGACATGAAGAGTTTGTTAATAAAAAATGATATTCAAATGACTAACACATGAAAAAATACTTATGCTCATTAGCCAACAAGGGAGCAAATCAAAACATAGGTGAGATATCTCCTTACACCAAGAATATCAACACAGTTACAAAACAGGAAACAACAAATGTTGGAGCATGTGTGGAGAGATTGGAAGCCACATCTACTGCTGGTGTGTGTTAATCTGGGTAGATGAGAAACAAATCCAGAAACACTTATACGTGTGTAAGAAAGAGCATTCTATCAAAGAGCAATTGTATATTGAGAAACATCCAAGCCCAGTCCAGATCTAGTCTATAATTCTGATATTAGCCTATTTGTCCAATACTAGTCCCTAAATTCCTCTTTAGACTCATGCAACACATGCAATGATGCCGAATGCAGGGAGATCATAGGCCAGTGGGTTGAAAGTCTTCTGGGTGCAGTGATGAAGGAAGCATCTCAACACTGGTGTGGGTCTCCACATGGCTCCTCCCACTCTCTGAGAGTCTCGATTGCAGGAAAGGGAAGGCAGAGAAAGAGTGGGTCTGCCCTCCATGAGTCATCATGCCTCTGTCACACCTCCAAATGAGGTCATCAAGCTGTGATCAGACTGACAGGCTAAGCTCCACCCCTTCACTCTTAATACCTTCAAGTCGACAAGAGATTATGTAACTAACACGTGGTGGATCTGTAAATATAGACAACCAATTCTGAAAGTGATAAGGGGCTACCTCAAACAATTGAGAATAAAAATTCCATATGATTCAACAATGCCTCTGTGGGTGTATACCCTAATGAATTAGGAGACATAACACAGATACATGTACTTCCATATTCATCGTGAAGCTGTTCACAGTAGCAAAAGGTTTTTGTTTTCTTAATCATTTTATTGGGGGCTCGTACAACTCTTATCATAATCCATCCATTATGTCAAGCATATTTGGACATTAGTTTTCATCATCATTCTCAAAACATTTGCTTTCTACTTGAGCCCTTGGTATTAGCTCCTCATTTTCCCTCTCTCTATGCCCACTCCACATTCCTTCATGTACCCTTGATAATTTATAAATTATTATTATTTTGTCATATCTTACACTGTCCGACATCTCCCTTCACCCACTTTTCTGTTGTCCATTCCCCTGGGAGGAGGTTATATGTAGATCCTTGTAATTGGTTCCCCCTTTCCACCCCACCCTTCGTCCACCCTCCCAGTATCGCCACTCTCAGCACTGGTCCTGAAGGGGTCATCCATCCTGGATTCCCTGTTTCCAGGTCTTATCTGTACCAGTATACATCCTCTGGTCTAGCCACATTTGTAAGGTAGAATAGGGATCATGATAGGGGAGGGGGACAGAGGGGAAGAAGCATTTAGGAACTAGAGGAAAGCTGTATGTTTCATCATTGCTACCCTGCACCCGGACTGACTCATCTCCTCCCTGCGACCCTTCTGTAAGGGTATGTCCTGTTGCCTACAGATGGGTCTTGGGTCGCCAAGCTGCACTTCCCCTCATTCACAATGACTTGATTTTTTTGTTCTTTGATTCCTGATAGCTTATCCACTCGCTACCTCAGGTTCCACAGGCTGGTGTGCTTCTTCCATGTGGACTTTGTTGCTTCTCAGCTACATGGCCACTTGTTTACCTTCAAGCCTTTAAGAACCTAGTTGCTATATATTTTCATAGCTAGGCACCATCAGCTTTCTTCACCACTTTTACCTATGCACCCACTTTGTCTTCAGCGATCGTGTTGGGAAGGTGAGCATCACAGAATGCCACTGTAATAGAACAAAGTATTGAATTGAGAGAGTATTTGAATGGAGGTCCAATGTCCATCTAAAGGAAAATGTTTTAAACAGCTCAAACCCCCCTAAGTAGAAGACCGAATAAAGATAATTTGGTACATATACACAATGAAATACAATGCATCATGTTTTTAATATTGATCCATTAATCTATCGTTTTTTTAAATTAATCTATCACTTTTTTTAGTATTGATGGTGCCTGTTGACATGGGTATGCCAGGATATTTTATACTATGCAAAGTTGGTCAGTCACAAAAAGGCAAATATTGTTTGAGGCCACTACTCTAAGGTTAAACACCAAGACAAAGACCCACATCTGTTCTCAGATCATGTAATAATTTAGTCTGGCCTCCCAAGCAAAGTAGTGATGGATCTGTCTAATGCTTGTGAATAATTAATTAATCACTCCCTTATTTCTACATTTTAAAAAGAGCTGCTTCAGAGGAGGCCCCATCACACCTAAGATCAGTTTTTCATTTAGGACATGTGGGAAAGGACCAAATAGTTCCTTCCATATACCATTGTCCCATGATCACCCCAATTTAGTAGACATATCTTTTTAGGGTCTTTGATTGGGGTCATACATACTCATATTTATTATGATTAGGTCTTCTTTCCCTATTGTTCCTTTAATCATTATGTAGTGTTTTTCATTATGTTATTTACCATGAAGTCTATTTTATCAGTGATTGATATTAACACTCCTGCTGATTTATGGTTGTCATTGGCTGGGTAAATTCTTCTATACCCTTTGATTTTTAATCTACTTTTTGTCTTTGATTTTAAGATTTGTCTCTAATAGGCAGCATATATATGGATCTTGTTTTCTGGTCCAACCTCTTACTGTCTATTTCTTGATGGAGGCATTTAACCAATTGATGTTTAGTGTCATTAATGACAGCTGTGGCTTTGCTGCTGTTATTATGTTATATGCGTGTATGTGTATTTGTATGCTATTGGTGTGTTTATGTGTGTGTGGTTTTATTGGTGTCCTTGTTCCTTCTGTAAGTCTGTGTATCTAGTACTACTTTCAGTGCCTACCCACCCCCACCCCCACCCCCACCTTTTTTTTTAATTGGAGAGTTCAGGTACAATATGTTGCAATGTTTTTCTTTGAGGATCTCACCTGTTTAGAGTTCTATCAGTTTCTGGGATAGTTATGGTCTTTTCCTTTGTGATGTTTCAGAAAGTTTCTTTCTTGATTTCTCATACTGTATTCTCTGTAAGTTTTTTTATCTTCTTCTTGCTCCCAGATCCCAATGAAATGTAAACACCTTGATGGGATCCCACATTAGTCTTAGAATTTCCCTTTCTTTTGTGGTCGATTGTTTTCTGGTTGGTTGTAGTAAGAATAACCATTTTAGAGTTCATGAATTCAAATTTGCTTTTCTTCCATTTTATTGCGCAAGTATTTTATTATATTGTCTACTTCGATTATCTTATTGTTTATCCTCTGATATTTATTTTTTCGTAGGGTTTCTAGTTTTTTCAATAACTTACATTCTCATGACTATTCTCCACATCTCTTGATGGGACCTAAGCACCATTCTTCGGAATTCTATCTGAGTAGCTCTAGAGCTTGTTTTTCAGGGTACTCTGCCACGTTTGGGTTTTTTCCAGCTGTTTTTGTTTTTTTATTTTGATTTTTTTAAAATGCACTGTTTTTAACTATTATTTCTGTGGTATCATGGTATTAGTGTTGTGGGGGCTGGGGGTTATGTAGTGGCAGTTGTCTCTGTTGAGTGATTCATAAGAGATCTAATAGGAGCCAGAAAATTAAGAAAGAAAAATTTAATGTGCCAAAGAAGGGAAGGAAAAAGACGTGTGCGTACTCGGGAGCAAGCGCGCGCGCGCGCGCGCGCACACACACACACACACACACACACACACACAGAGATAGAGGTGTGTTTGTTGTTTGGATGCAGAGACCTGTTACTGTGGTAGCATAAACATAGGTGGGTCTGTGCCCTCAGGGAAAAAGAAAAGAGTAAAAAAAATAGGCAAAACACCTGACGGGTGGGTGTGTCTGGAGCCGTGCTGGTATTGGTGGGTGTTTTGTGTCTGCGTTGGAGGCGTGCCTCTCATGGGAGGGTAAAGTTACATGAGAAGAGTATGAAAGAGGGTAAAATGAAAACTAATAAAATGAAAGAAAAACACCTAAATTAAAAAAAAACAAGATTAAAAAATGAAACTTAAGTTTGAGTGGGGATTTCTGATCCTTTGGCAGTGCTGGTATATATAAGTATCTTCCACACAGGGCCATGTAGTGGTGTGGGAGGGTCTGGGTTGAAAGGCATCTATCTGAGAAGGAAGAGAAAAATAAAGGGGAATAAAGGCGAAAGGCATTGTTTGGAGGGTTCAGCCACATCGTGTTGTGAGGCTGTCTGCCTTATGCTGCCCAGGCAGTCTAGTATCCTCATATAAGACCCAGAGGCTAGAAAGGTAAGAGGTATGGCTGAGTGGGATGGAATAAGAAGGGAAATATAGGAGGCGAGAAGGGGTGCTGAGAAGTGCCTTGGACCACTGGACAATGTTGAAGGGGAGTCAGTAACTGTGAGCAGTCGTTGCTGATCTCCAATCTTAGGAAATTTTGGTGTTTTCAACTTTCAAGTTGTGTTTCTGGACTTCCGGGAGCTCAGAACTTCTCTCTGGGTGGGATTACTCTGGTAGTTGCTGACATGGTCTTCCCATGTAGATTATCTGGCACTCATATTCATTGGGTGTTTAGGGTATGTTTCTTATGAAATATGGTAACACACCCAAAGTTATTGAGAGTAACTTAGCGATTTGGGACTTTTATAGCTACAGTGTATTCCTCTTCTCCTACCATTATCAAATTTTTAGTGGCTATTGTGTTTTTTTCCCCATGTTACTACTATGCATTTCTTGAAGTCTCTGGTTTAAACTAAATAGATATCTTGATAAAACTATTTAGACAAAGTTGATTTATTTAAAAGTATTCACAGGGTAACTTTCTATGTCCATGCTTCTTTTATTGCCAACTTTATTTTATAATTTATAGCATTTCGAGTCTAGAGAAGAGGAGAAAATGAGGAGAGATAACTTATAAAACAGCCAGTGGTAGTGATATCAGAAGCTAAAGCTGTGTTTTTGTTCATATTACTGATGCCATCTCAGGCTGTTAACTACAAGGTTTGTGGTTCAAACTCTACAGCTGTCTTCTTCAGTGAAATTGACAGCCAAAAAACCTATATAGAGCATCTGTGAATCAGAATAAGCTTAATTTTATATGCTAAATGGATTTGATGCTGCATACTAAAATTATGTTTGAAGGAACACACTCATTTAACTTTATCTATGTTACCTCTTGTTGAAACGATGAGATGTTTCATTAGACTGTCAATTATCAATTTGAGACTCCTCACATTATACTATTCAAGCATTAAACGAATTTAACTATTGTCTCAAAGTGATAAGGTTTGAATGAATAACTAAAAATTCTCTAAAATATATGAAATTGAGCTGAGGAAATTCTAATTCACATTAATTTATCTCAGCCATTCTAAATGATTTGAACAATTGTCCCTTTATTTTCCTGTGTTAAAATTTTAGAATTTCCCATCTCTTAAAACATAAAGGAATCCCAGTTTCACAATGGCTAAACACTTGAAAGTTAACTGAAAGGTTGATAGTTCAAACCCGCCAATTACTCTGTGGGTGAAATGACATGGCACTCTGTCTTCTTCAATATTATAGCCCATGACACCCTCAGAGACAGGTCACCTGTTACATGTTGTTCTAGAAAGTCTATCTGAGTTGGAACCAATTTGACAGCAATGTACATATTCTTAAAGACTGACCAATGAAATATCCATAAGAGCCGGAAATTTCTGTCAATTACATTTTCATCATCTTCCCAGAGATGCTTCTATTTTATATTTATTTATTTTTTCTGACCAGTAATTATTCTACAAATTAGATCTACCAATGATATGTTCATGTTTTCACATATTAAGTAATACAATCTCATTTTTTATGCTTGAACCTCAAGAGTCAATTTTCAAGAAATTTTAAGTGCACCAACAATTAAATGTTTTTTTTTAAAAATTTTATTCTATTTGATGTTATGTTGTTATAAATATATGTGGCTTATGCTCTCAGGAAACGAGTAGCAAATAAATGCTTTTGAAAGAGTTAGAGTTACTATCTCATAATGAAGCTATAATTCCCTTGATAGATCCATGGAGTCTTTGAATGGAGTACTAATTAAGCAATTATGTGTCATTACATTATTACATTTACTTGATCTTGAGTCAAAAAGACTGATTATATGAGAACTTGGTTCTCAAGTGAATAGGTCAGGGTCACCCATAATTTTCTTCTTTAGAATCCTATTCTTCAGGCATAAACAAGGGGGGGAATGTAACCCAGAGGAAAAAAGGCAGCTGATGGCATTCACATATTGTATGCTTGTTTAATCTCAGTCACGGCAGAGAAGAACCCAGGAAAACAGAAAAGGCGGTATTAACTTCAACAAAAGTGACAGAAAATTATTTGGTGAACTATAACCTGTAGTAAATTTGAAGTCTGATCATATTAAATTATGTTAAATGATATGGATTTGGATATTACCTCTTTCTAAATATTGCATACTTCAATTGTAATGGTACTTTGGACCTGCATGCTGCATAAAATAATTTTTAAATTTCACTTTTGATTACATTTACATGTCTTTATATAGTTACACATGGATATTATTGCTACATTTTCAATTTAAAAAAATCATATCCAGAAATACTGAGATTTGGTTTGATCAAATGTGCTCCTGTGAGCCAGTACTGATAGATTATGTATAGCATGTCTAGGTAAGCTATTATAAGAACTAGGAAAAAAATCAATTTAAATGATTTAGAAATAAGGAGCAAACAAAATGACTACAAGAAAGGAAAAAATATACTGAAATTGGTTGTGGTGTTGATTGCACAACTATCCCTGATATGATTAAACTATTGCATTGTATAAAGTACAAATAGTATGCCAATAAAACTATTAAAAGAGAACATCACACAAGAAGACCGCCGAAGGTTCTTAAAGATGTAGAAAGAAAAGTAAAGATCAAATTGAATCTCAGAAGAAACTCTGAAACCTCCTATTTATTGTAGAGTTGTTGTTGGTGGTGGTGGTGTTAGGTGCCAGGAGTTGGTCCCATAGTGACTCTATGCACAACAAAAAGAAACATTTCCCCATCCTGTACCACCATCAGGATAGTCCCTAAGCTTGAGCCCACTATTGCAGCCAATGTGTCAATCCGGCTCCTGGAGAGCCTTCTTTTTTGGTGCCCCTCTACTTTACCAAGCATGATGTCCTTCTCCAGGAGTTATTTTCTCCTGACAACATGATCGAAAGATATCAGATGAAGTCTCGCCATTCATGCCTCTGGCTTTACTCTTTGCAAGACAGAGCATCTAGTCCTTTGAGCAGTCCATGGGACTTTCTATATTCATCTCCAGCACCACATTTCTAATCCAATGATTCCTCTTCAGTCTTTTTGATTCCATATTCAATTTTCACATGCATATGAGGCCATTGAGAATACCAGGGCTTCTTAGGATACACTCAATCGAATGTCTGGGCATAGTTAATCAAACACAAGCAAACATCTTTCTGGTATGCTCTGCTTCATCCAAGATCCATCTGACATCAACAATGATAGTCCTTGTTCCACATACACTTCTGAATCTGGCTGCTTCCTGCCTATATACTGCTGCAACCATTGTTGGACACTCTTCAGCAAAAATTTACTTCCAAGTGATGTTAATGATATATTTAAAAAATAATTTATGTATTATGTTGTATCACTTTAAAAAAATGTGGATCTTCTTCATAGGAAGAAGCAATCAGTTGCCAACTTCAGAGGAAGTAGCCACTGAAAACTTTATGCCTCATTTCAAAACATTGTCAAATTCTGATGGTTTATTAATGAACGGAAGCAAAATATTGTTGGCGATAATTTCAGAAGATGGGCCATTCAGGTTCAAGGGTACTTGAAATGTGACCAAGAAGAGCTGTCTTGTGGGTTGACCATGGTGACATAGACAGAGCTAAATCTTGTGGAAATGGAACCTTCTGGATCTCTATTTTCTGATGAAGCATGGCTCAAGGTAAGAAGAAATGAGAGCAAAAATCTGTTAATGATCAGAAGTTGGAATTTGTAAACTATGGATCTAGGAAAACAAGAAGTCATTAAAAATGAAATGGAAAACATAAAGATTGATGTCCTAAGCATTAGTGAGCTGAAATGAACTGGGAATGAATCTGGCCATAGAAACACATGATCTACTATGCCAGGAGTAATGCAACCAAACAGAACGACGTTGCTTTCCTTGTCAAAAAGGACATTTCAGAATCCACCTTAAAGTGCAATGCTATCTATAATAGATTATGTCCATCAATCTTCAAGGAAACCCAATCAATGAAACTGTTATTCAAATTTATCCACCAACCACAAAAGCTAATGATAAAATAATTTAAGGATTCTACTAAAGTCTCTAGTTAGAAATTGATCAACATGCAGTCAGGATGCATTAATAATAATTGGTGATTGGAATGTAAAAGTTGGAAACAAAAAGAAGGAATAGTAGTCGGAAAATATAGATTGGTGATAGGAACTAAGCTGGAGATTGATTGATAAAAGGTTTGTAAGCCTAATGACTTGTTTGTAGCAAATACATTTTTTCTCCAGGTGGAATATACAGAAATCCATTTCACTGCATATGTGGGAAGAGGGATGTACAAATGCGCTTTACACAATGGATGTGTGTATGGATTGGGACAACAGTTGTATGAGCCCCTAATAAAATTTTTAAAAAAAAAATAAAATAAAAAGAATAATCTCAAAAAAAAAAAAAAGAGAAGGTAAATATCAGCAGCAAAAACCAGGCCAAGGACTGACTGTGGAACAGACCATCAATTGCTCATATGTAACTTCAGCTTGAAGCTGTAGAAAATTAAAACAAGTCCACAAGAGCACAAATATAACCTGGAGCCTACCCATGCCTGTTTCAAGAACAGCTCAGTAATAAATTTGCTACATTGAATAGTAATGACAGATTTGATGAGCTGTGGGAAGACATCAAGAACATCATTCACGAAGAAAGCAAAAGGTCATTTAAATGATAGGAAAGAAAGAAAAGATCAATGTGGATATCAGAAAAGACTCTGAAACTTTTTCTTTAACTACAGAGTAGCCAAAGAAAAGGGATGGAATGAATAAAATGCAATAAAATAAAATGAATAAAAGCTGAATAGAAAATTTTAGAGCAGCTTGGAAAGACAAAGTCAAACATTATTACAAAATGTGTAAAGTCCTAGAGTTAGAAAACGAAAAAGAACACTCTCAGCAAATCTTAAAATTCAAACCTTGAGTTGCAATATCAAAAGTTTTTATGGGCAAAATATGGAATGATACAGGAAGCATCAGAAGGACAGGAAAAGAATGCACAGATTCACTGAATCAAATGGATGTAGTGAACATTCCACTATTTCAGGAGGTAGCATAGGAGTCAGAACCAATGGTGCTGAAGGAAGAAACTCAAGCTGAACTGAAAGCATTAGCTCTTAACAAGACTCCATTGATGAATGCCAATGAAATGGTTCAACAAACTGATGAAGCACTGCTTAGAAATGCGCAGAAATTTGGAAGAGAGCTACTTGACCAACTACCTGGGAAAGATTCATACTTATACCCATTCCAAAGAAAGGAGACCCTACAGAATGCTTAAATTATAAACATTTCTTTTATATCACATGCAAATAACATTTTTGAAGATCATCCAACAATGGTTGCAGCACTACATCCACAGGGAGCTGACAGAGGTTCAGGGCAGATTCAGAAGTGGATGCGGAGTAAGGCCCACCATCGATGATGCCAGGTGAAACTTGGCTGAGGGCAGAGAATACCAGAAAAAATATTTACTTGTATTTCATTGAATATCCCAAGGCATTAAACTGTGTGGATTATAATGCACTGTGGATAAATTTAAGAATGAGAGTTTCAGAACACTTCGTTGTGCTCCTACAGAAGTTGTACATAGATCAAGAGGCAAGTGTGAGGATAGAGCAAAGGAATACTGCATGGTTTAAAATCAGGAAAACTGTGGGTCAGAGCTGTAGCCTCTCACCTGACATATTCACTTTGGATGCTGAGCAAATAATCAGAGAAGCTGGATTATATCAGCTATCAAATGATACAGCATCTGGGGTCTTAAAGTATTGAAGACTAACAGGTGACCATCTAGCTAAGAAACAACAAAACCCACAAGGAAGAAGCACACCAACCTACCCCAACAGGAATGCTGAAGACAAAGCGGGTACATAAGCAAATGCGGTGAAGAAAGCTGATGGTGCCAAGCTGTCAAATTACACAGAATCTGGGGTCCCACATGCTGGAAGATAAACAAGGGGCCATCTAACTGAGAAACAACAAAGCCCACATGGAAGAAGCACACCAGCCTATAAGATGACAAGGTGGCGAAGGGGTCAGGTATCAGGCATCAAAGACCAAAAAAAAAAAAAAAATCATAACATTGTGAATGAGGGGGAGTGCAGAGTGGGGACCCAGGGCCCATCCGGGGGAAATTGGACATCCCCTTCCAGAAGGGCTGCGGGCAGGTGAGGAGCAAATCGGAGTGCAGTGTAGTAAGGATGAAATATGCAATTTTCCTCTAGTTCTTAAATGCTTCCTCCACCCCACTACCATGATCCCAATTCTACCTTACATATCCGGCTGGACCAGAGGATGTGTACTGGCACAGATAGGAACTGGAAATACAGTGAACCCAGGACAGATGAACCCCCCAGGACCAGTGGAGAGAGTGGCGATGGTGGGAGGGTGGAGGGAAGGAGAGGGAGAAAGGGGGAACAGAGGACCAGGTCTACATGTGGCCTCCTCCCTGGGGGACTGACAGCAGAGAAGTGGGTGAGGAAGACATTGGATGTGGGAAGATATGATAAAATAATAAAAATTTATAAATTATCAGGGGTTCGTGGGGAGGGGGGAGCGGGGAGGGAGGTGGAAAATGGAGGAGCTGACACCAAGGGCTCAAGTGGAAAGCGGGTGTTGTGAGAATGATGAAGTCAACATATGTACTAAAGTGCTGGACACAAATGATGTATGTACGGATTGTGATGAGTTGTATGAGCCCCTATAAAATGATTATTTAATTAAAAAAAGAAGAATGAAGCATCAGTGCTGGAGGAAGACTTATTGACATCGTTCCAGTCCTAAAACAAGCGGTACCTCTGGTTTTATGTAGCTCCATGCACAGTTTCTAATGGAGCACAATGAAGTGTCCTGAAATTCACATTCTTCACAATTTTATTTATCTTGTCTTACAATCCACAGTCAAATGTCTTTGCATAGTCAAAAACACAGAGAAATATATTTCTGGCATTCTCTGCTTTCCACCAAAAAAATCAGCAACAATTTCCCTCATTCCACATTTTCATCTGAATCCTGTTTAGCTTCCTTGAAAAATATTGGTCAGTGTAACATTGGCAGCTATTTTTGAGTTAACTTTAACATAAATTCCTAAAATACAGCTTGAGTGATTTAATAAAAACATATGGGGTTTGTGTGTGTGCTTATTTGTTTTCTTTCATTTGTTTTGTTTCGTTTTAGAGATAATGACAGTGCTAAGAGGAAGACAGATTTAATTGAGGGGAAATTGAAGATAAATAAACCCCAAGGGGTTGGAACGTTTGTGGAACTCTGAACTGCTTTCGGTTTCAGAAAGGAAGTGAGCCTGTGTAGTCAAGGGTGAAGAAGTGCCAAGAAGCAAAGAAGGAATGCTGTCAGGTGGCATTGAATTCATATCGATTCTAGTGACCAACTCCTAGCACAACAGAACAAAACACTAGTCCCACGCCATCCTCTCAGTCGATGGCATGTTTGAGCATCAGTAGCAATCAGGGATAAGAAACTAAGGACCTGGGACACAGGTGGCCCATGTTCTCTCTCTCATCGTAGAGGAGGCGTGATAAGAGAAGGATGCTTTTACCAAGATGAGAAATCTGAGCTAGACACTACTATGTATTCAGGTCAATTTCATTTCCTGAACCTCTTTGTTTTTATGGTAAAATGGAGATAATAATAGGCCTTGGAGGTTGTAATTAGTAGTAAACGAAGTACCTGACACTAGGTACTAAGCCAATTGCAGGAAAACACCATATTCTAGTAATCTTTTCATCAGTGTGAACTTCCCGAACTCCAAACTCATCTAACACATTTTCAAGCATTTTTCAGCATTGTGCTAACAAATTATTTTAGGCAATATATTATTATATGACCATGAGCCAAGTTAGTTAAACATCTGTTTTTTTTTTCTTCTTCTAATAAATTGTTAAAAGTCAGAATGTCTTATCTAAACACAGACATAAAGTATGCACAGGAAGAAGATGTACATTTTCCATATGGTTCTGAATACTTCCAGTACTTGTAAGATGTTTAGTGACAATCTCTGCCATAAAATAAACCAAACCAAAGGAGATGAAAAACATACACTAACAGAAGGGAGCTTCCCCCTATTTTATTACTGTCTACACGCGTGTACAAGCCAAGTTTTTCAGCACATTGTTTATGCAGTTTTTGTGGTAAAAGCAGGTGCCCCGGTAGATATTCGGGTTGCCTTATACTCAAGTATATACGGTATTGCTTTCAAAGCAGCAAGAAATGGATTCTACTTCTTGTGACATAAAAGAAGGCTTCACATTTTTCTTAGAGAAATTATGTTACCTTTCAATTAGATTTTCCACGAACTTTTTGAAGGCTTTATATACATTATATACAAACATACATAAAATTATATATATATACAGTGTATATCATGTTTGCTTATATATGTATATACACATGCTGAAATACATAAATATTCATGTATATACACACACACACACACATCTATCATTAAAAATTTATGGACGGCAAAACCTTTCTATATGAGTGATTTTACTGTATTGATTATCTTGTAATTCAAGAACAAAATGTCTGTCTAGTTTTTTATTTGACAGTTGCCAATGGATATGAACCCCGGACAATATTAAAGCAAATGTCTATGGCTCAAAATATGTGCAATTGAGAAGACAAAATAATTCTGCAGCTTTAATCCCTTGTCCATTTTTAGCTCATGAGGTCATTCTGGAGATGACTGCCCAGATGCAGGAGCACTCCTCTGGGAAAGAAGTGCAATTGTCTGCTGTCTTAGAGTACAAACTTATCTTTGTTTGATACTTGAGCTCCTCAAGGAGAAATTGGTAGTCATTGAGTCTATATTTAAAAAAAAGTGTTCTGCAGGACAAATAAGCAGAGTAAACCTCAAGTTCACTATAAATTCATTTTCAAATCACCAAGAAATTTAAACATTCCTAAGAATTTTTAAACATACAGACAACTTTCTTTTCATCTATTCAGCAGTGTCCTCAGATAATTTCAAGAGTCTTATCTATGAAAAATCTAGCTATTTTTGGATGTTTATAGTTGTACTTATTTTTATTTGAAAAAAAGATTTTTCCAAACAATTCTGCAAGTTAGTAGCACGTTTCTAAGTGAGCATGACTATGTAACTCCTATCGAAGAGTAACTAGCACCAAGTAATGTGTATGTACTTTGAAACTCTATATCTTTCATATATTAGATAGCATTAATAGCTCTGCAACTATAAAGAATAAAGTCCGTTATTTTGAAAGCAACAGGAGATATGATGAGGTAAATGAATATCACCTTCTTTCATACTGTATCAAAACTTAAGACGTTTAAATGAATTTGGTCGAAGATAAAGGTAGTTAGGTAGAACTTCAGTATATATAATGCTGGAGCAAGAAGGGGAGTCTTTCCTAAATGATCAGAGTTCTTAGCTCAAGAAGGAGGGTTGACAAGATTGATGAATATAAAACTGTTACTTACTAAGACAGTAAAATGTCCACCTCAGTATGGGGATCAATGGGATATATCCAAAAACACTTTAATAAAGCTACGGTATTTTATGATAATTTAGTGCAAATAATTTTAAATAAGGTTTAATACACCACATGTTTAACAGATTAGTGTCTTAAAAGTATGATTCAGTGTGATTATGTACTACTTTGACCACATTAAAATATTCAAATTTTGAACATGAGTCAAACCTGCAATGATTAGAGTACACGTTATGTGCATATCATTATGTGCATATCAAGAAATGCACTAACATAATTTAATATCTCACTTTTTAGAATATTTTATTTTAATTTAGTATATGTAAATAAGTCTGAGGCCATTGGATTAAGACTGGAAGCTCTGAATTTATCCATCAGTTGTAGAAAATTCCAAGTTATAACCCCTCAGGAACAGTAATCAGAGTAGCGATAGCAACAGGGTAGGGGGATGGGCAGGGAGGGGGAAGGGTGAGAAAGGGGGAACCCATCACAAGATTGGATATATATCTCTGCCCCCAAAGGGGACGAATAACAGAAATGTGGACACGATGGACAGTTTAAGATATGAAATAATAATAGCAACATATAATTGATTATGGATGCATGAGGGCAGGAGGGGAGGGGTGCATATACCAAGGGCTCAAGTAGAAAATGGGAAATGATGATGGCAACATATGTACAAATAAGCTTGATACAATTGCTGTGTGGAATGTTACAAGAGATGTAAGAGCCCCCAGTACAATTATTTAAATAATAATAATAATAATCAAGCCAGAAATTTATGGAAATTTCTTCTTCTGTGTGAGGGAGGAGTAATAGGAAATTCAAATAAAATAACCACAAGCCTGAGAGGTTCTGAAAGGGCAAAAAAAAATGTGACAAAAGTTAATAATCTAACCTGGCTGGACTTTGGAAACATCACGTTAAATAAAATGTTAGTTTTGAAAGGACAAATAGTGAGTGGTCTCATTTACATAAAATCAGCAAATAGATTTAAACTAAAGATCAGTACTGACTACCAAAGTAGGAGGGATGGGAGAGGGTGAAATTTTGCTTAGAGGGTTTGGAGGTTATTTTACTGGCAGTAGAATAATTTGCCAAAATTTTTTTTAAGTGAATATTTTCAATGGCACTTAATTGTTCAAGTACAGATTGTAGAGATGGCCTATGTTTTGCTAGGTGTATTTTCATCAAATACGTGCACACACAAAGAGAGAGAGAAGAAAGCTAACAACCAGCACTAGCCTTCTGAATCCTCAATTATTTCTAGAAGAGCTAAAGACAGAAGAAAGAGTATATTAACAATGTGACATTTGCCTGTTGGGTAAGATGTGGATTATTTCCAAACTCCTATAGGCCCTTTGTCTAAGTGGGTGGTCTCATTTATATTGTGCAGATGCACTTACATGTCTCCATGAACAACTCTCTTCCTTCTTAATCATGAGAGTCAACATGATTATTATTTTAGGCAATTAACATTTTTTTTAATAAAAAACTTCCCTATCCCAAAGCTAATAAGGTCATGTCTCCCCCTGCCACCATGGATCCATGCCAAGGGTCCTCTAGTAATGCAATTTCTTAAAACTTCCTAAAACGTTTTTCATCAAAATCATTTTATTGGGAGTTACTACAGATAGGTTATCATTCCATAGTTCAATCACATCAAGCAGCATTGAACAATGGCTACCACAATCAGTTTCAAAACATTGTTTTCCTTCCTGTGCTCCTTGATATCAGCTCCCTTTTACCCACCCCATTTCCCCCACTGCTGTACCCCAATAGAAACCCTTATTCTACTTGCTGTCCCTATAGCGCCACGAATCCTGGGTTTCAGATACTGAAAAACAGAACAACATATCATCACACAAATTCAAGAGGGTCACTCCTAATGGCATAACATATCTGAGATAAACCCCAATATGAAAACAAACAAAAAGCTACAGAAAATACTGGAAACCAGGTCACATCCACTGGGCATAAGAAGGGGGTGGGTCAACTGACATGGTTTTAACCATTCAAGTCAGGCTCATCACTTTGATCTCCGATGGCCATCTTGTCAATGCACTCTCTTTGGTAACTAGTTCCCTCCCATCCCTCTGTTATGCACAGAGGGAAATCATCAGAGGCTTCTTTCCTGTGGAGTTCCCTTAAATGCATCCCGGGCTCCCACTGTCATCCCCAGCCTTCTGCAAACCAGATTCTGAGAGTTTAGGTCTGATACTTTCCACTCCTTCACGTCATATTACGTGATTTACAATCCTGCAGTGACTGATTCTGGTGTGCTCCTTCTATATGGACTTAGTTGACATCTCACTTAGATGGATTTTTGCTTGAAACAAGCCTTTAACACCCAGTTGCAAAAAATGTTAGGGCCAAATTGGAATCCGAAAATATTAGCAGATACTCAACTGAATAAGAAAAATGGAATGAAATCAACTCTGCTTCTGGATAGCTCTTCTCTAGAATGGAATTTTCAAAGCTTCCCGACTTATACTTTGGAATGTTGACTGTTCACTACTATCCTGACACTTTTTTACTTGTTAAATATATGGAGTATTCCAGATGTAAACACTTTATCCTTTAGCACGTATTACCTAAGAAGCTCCCAAATTCCCACATCTTCCAAACTCTGAAAAATAATGAAGTACTATAGGCCACCAGGAATTCCTTTAATGCATACTTTTCCATGCATAGATACAATGAATTAACGATAAACCTGGTGACAATCAACTTATAATTAGTCTCAATACCCTGCATCTTAGACATTGACTGTTTCTCCACAGGATGGCCTTGGTTTCCAAGTCCAAGAGAGAAGATAAGCTTTGTTTCGTTGTCCAGAGCATTCCATGTGAAAACCAGACATTTAACAGAATATGCAGAAATTACTAAACTGTCTTAAATGACTTAAATAAAGTACTTTAAAGTAGGAAATGCATTCCTTTTTTACCCTGTTCACATGTGTTCATGGTGTTGAGAGCAACAAAAGAAAAGAAATCCCTAGATTACCTTGATCAATTATATGTTGTCTTGTGTAAACTGCTGAATGATTTTATAAACAGAACATTTAAAAAATCATTTCGATTTCTCTTGAGTGGGAAGTCTATTTGCTTAAGTAAGAGAAGCAGTAGGATGTTTAGATTGGCTCCGGGTCAATTATATCCACAACTTGAATGGCCTTCTTGTGCACTGTGCACAAGGTGTTTTTGTGTGTGTTTCAGTGAACACACAGAGTCTTATTTTGTTGTATTGTTTCTGTGTGTGTGTGTGTGTGTGTGTGTGTGTACATCGATGCGTTAATATCAACTTGAGAGATGGTAGGCCAGACTACATGAAGAAAGGACATTTAAATAGGAGTTTTCTTTATAGTTTTATTATTGTGAGACATATTTTTAATTTTCTTGAAAGGCACCTACGACTGATAACTTTTGTGAGTCAAAAATATAAAAAACTATACACAATAAATAGTTTATAGAAATCTAGCAATACTTCCTTGTAAAACAAGCTACATTGTCCCACTTGAGGCAACTTAAATCACTTACCCTAGAAGTGCTTTTTTGCCAAAAATGTATGGCAAATTTCAATACATCAATAAAAATACAATAATTTTTTTCCTATCTGCTCTCTACTAGTGAATTACTTGCCATAAGAAACTTATTTGTTTCATGGTCATTCAAATTTACAAATGATTAATGGTAAGATACAAATCAAACTTAATAAGTGCACTAGTTCTATTTACAGGTAAATCTCAGTAGCATGTTTAAACTATCACAAGAATAAGGATTAACATTTAGCACAAATGACATGCCTTATTTCACAGCAGCACTGACAATAGGATTGTCTACACAAAATATGGAGAAAAAAAAGATTGCTTATTTACTCCACCTGAAATATTCATCTTTTTTAATGATTTGTCGTAAATTTAAAAAGCCTAATAGTGGCATTTGCTTAATTTTAAAATGTTCAAAGTTTTAGTTCATTCAGAGCATAGAGCATTATAGTTTCTTTCTTTACCATCCCTATCTGTAATTACCAAATTCCAGTTCCTTTTGCATTTGTTGCAAGTTCAGAGCATTTAGAAATGTACATTTTGCCGTACGTATACACTAGTTCCATAAACATTACAGACTTTACATGTTACAACTCTATGTAGTTATGTTTTTTAATGATGAAATCACATTTTATTTACTCTATGGATAAAAATGATTTCAGAAAATAATGTTGAAAAAAACAGAAACGAATGTTGTTTCAATATTCGACCCTTTTAGATGTGCAAGAAGACGTTCGTTAAACCCTTTTAAGTCATGAAGAAATATTACTGTACTCCTCGAATGATAAACGTATAAGGATTTCTTACTGGGGACGGACTACTTTGCCTGAAGATAATGCAATGGCTTCTCCCTCTGATCCCTGAGCTTCTCTCCCTTTGTTTTAGACCAATAGGACTCCTGCTGTGCTCTAGTTCTGATTGAGGACACACTCCCGTAAGGCACTTATTTGCAAGGTTTGGGCAGAAGACAGAATCACAACGTTTCAGTGAAAGTTGTCTCTGCCTATGTCTGTTGCTCCAGGACCTCTAAATAGTCAGGTTCAGCATGTAAGTTAGCTTTGAGCTCAAAATACTCATTTTTAGTCTGTTCCACCAACACCTTCCTGGGCCCAGAGTACATCAGTGTCTCCATTAATTTTAACTTGTCATGGCCTCCCGGATAAGGTACCTCCATCTCAGGCTGCAGCGGAGTGATATTTCTCCTTAAGTACTCTGTGATTCCCAGTTGTTGAAGTTCTCTTTCTTTCTCTAAAATGTTCCTGTACAATGAACTGGCATCCTGGAAGGACAAGAAGTCCGGCGATTGGTCTGTGGTTTTATATTTCATCTTTGCCTCCATAAGCTGTGAATGGTTATCGCGCTCCAAAAGACTTCGTTGGAGATGTTTTGCATCACTTCCCTCCTTTTCGTTCCTTTCTTCTTCCTCTTCCAAATGCTTTGGACCAAAGGCTGGACTTCTGTAGACGTGAACCATCGGGCTTACCATGTGTTGCTCGTAGAGAGACGCACTGGGTCTCTCCGTCATGTGATGAGTTGTTTTATGCCCATACATGCTGTATTGTAGACGCACAGGACTGCTGTCTCGCAGTTGCTCATTCACTTGTTTCTTTTTGCATTTCCTCCTGCGGTGGAGAACCAGAACTACTATGCCTGCAGCACAGAACACAATCGTTATGAACACAACCAGCAGTCCTAATATCAAAACAGACAGCGGTACGGCATCTGTAAGAGATCTGAACACGGTATCGCCCGTGTTTGTCGCTGTGGTGGGCGTAGTGACAATGATGTAACTTGGCTGACTTGGAAGGGACGGATTATTTACTAAACCTGGGCAAAGAAGTTCACTATTCAGCGCTTTTAGTTCTTTTTTGTCAAGATGCCCTGGGGATGTACAGACAATGTCATCTGTGATTGTGTTTTTACTCATTTTCTGTATCCATTGTTGCAACCCAACCAAGTCACAGGAGCAGTCCCAGGGGTTGTCCTCAAGTTCAATCTGGGTTAGTAAATCAAGATCATCCAAGATATTACTTACAGGTAAATGAGAAAACTGGTTTGCTTTAAGATTTATCCTTGTTAGGGGAATTCCTGAAAAAATATGTGGTGGTAAAACTTGTAAGAGGTTGTTATTTAAATAAAGAACTTTAAGTTTAAGCATTGGGTTAAAGGTTCCAGGCAGGATTTCCTTAATAGCATTGTATTCAAGATATAAATACTCCAGATTGTTGAGCCCAAGGAACATACCTCTATTTAATTTAGTTAGATGATTACCATTTAAATAGAGCTTTTGTAGTCTGGTGAGATTCATAAACGATCCTTCTTCGAGAATTTCAATACGGTTGTTTCCCAAGTGAAGCATTTCCAAATTGAAATATTCCACTAGATCAGATTTCATTACAGTGTGTATGATGTTTCCTGCTAGAATAAGCTTTCTAGGATTCTGTGGTGGAGGCTTTAGATCTGATAAGCTTTCAATATTGTGCTCTTGACAATGTATTAGAAGTCCTGGTGGGGATAATACTTTACAAATGCAAGGGATAGGACAGTAGGGTCCTGGAGGTAGGGTGGATGGTTTTGTAACATAAGGTAGCACCAAAGCTGGTGCCTTGGTGGGTGGTTTGAACAGAAACGTGGTCTTGGTTGAAATGTGGCTGTCTTTTATTGAAGGTGTTACTGCCAAATGTAGTGATCCTGAAGGATCTTCATGTTCTTCATAAACTGGTGGAGTAGTACAGATAGACTCCTTTTTCAGTCGGCTGAGAACGCTTCCTCTGAGGATGGGAGGGCTGTTGCACACGACATCACCAACGATCGATTGAGGAGGCATGTTTTCCAGCCAAATCTTTAGCTGAAGCAAGTCACAATTGCAAGCCCATTTATTGTCCTCCAATTGGAGATCCAATATCCGGCCAATGTGTTCTAAAAACCCAACATAAGGCAATGTCTGCAACTGATTCCCACGAAGATCTAGATGAGTTAAGGGAACAAATCGAAAAATGTTTGCAGGAAGACTCTCAATAGCATTGTCATTTAAGATCAACACTTTCAGTCTGTTGAGTTTGCTAAAGGCACTTGGTTCGATCACGGTGATAAAATTGTTATCCGCTTGTAGAAATTCAAGATTTTCCAGTCCATGGAAGGTGTCCTCCTTAAGAATTTCTAAAGAGTTGTGGTTGATATGAAGTTGCTTAAGAAGGCCCAGGCCGTTAAATGCACCAATCTCAATATCTGCGATGTTGTTAAATCCAAGGTGTATGGAGAGAGCGTTGGTAAGCCCAGCAAAGTCATTTTTGTGAAGCATTGTCACGTCATTATTTAATAAACTCAGGTGGAAAGGTCGTGATGGTGGCACCCTGACTTGGGATACTTGCTTTATGCCTTTGTCTTCACAATTGATCAGCATGGTGCCATCTTTGTCCTCACAGTTGCAAACAGAATCACAAGAACCTCTGGCCGAGGACACTGGAGATGGGGTCTGTGCAGACATACATGCGAAGAAGGCTGAATATAAGAGCTTGATCCACACCTTCATGTTGCCATGTGATGGAATTTGATACTGTAAAAAACATATATGGCAGCAAACAGAGTTAGTGGGCAGAAGCAGGAAGAACATATATCTGAGATTTTAAAACACAATTGATGTTCTTCTGAAAATAAAAATATTCAATACTAAGAAAACATAAATATTTTACTGCTTCTATAGTTTCTTTCTTTCCCTGCACCTCCCTAATGCTAGGGCTAGCGTGGCTTGGACTACTTTAGCATCATATTCAAAATACAAAATTTAGATCAAAGAGAATTTAAAATAATATCATATATGTTTATATCTGCCAAATAATCTCTTAGTAGAATGAAAGCATTAGAATAGAAATAGAATGAAATAATAGCATAGCATTTTAAAAGAAAGAAGTACTGTTTAAATGTATATTGTTATTTTGCAAACTTGTATATATATATAAATATTTGGATTATTTTTTACATTTAAAAATAAATGAATTTAAGACTAAAGAAATACAGTATACAACTAAAATATGTTTCAGTAAGAAGCAAAAAGGACTGTGAGGAATATAAAAATAATAAATACATGTATACATAAAAGTATATGTATGCATATATATATGCTTCCTTTAAATTTTATCTGGTTACTAATAGTGTCTAGGTTGGAATTTGTTTTTATTTTGAATACAGTAATACTTAATTTCTCTATTAAAATCTTTGAAGAAATCAATGTAATAAAGGAGGGTGCTCTAAAAAAATGTTTACTTTGTTGTCTAAGTCAGTCTATAGATGTATAATATTATCAGAGATAAATGCCCCAGCATGCCTATTTAAATTTCTCATAAGACATACTTTATACTGATTTTCAATAGGACAGAATATTGACTGCTACTTTATAATTCTATTATGCATCAAGGAAATCATAAAGACTTGAGAAAATATTATCTTAAACCTTCATTTTGCACTATTGTGAAATAGAAAACAATGACTGAAATACACTTCAGACAAATCACTTTCTAATGTGGCCTTGAAGCGCGCTGTGGACCACTGAACATCTTCACATAATTAAGCAGCTGCTCGCCTTTATTAGAGAGCTTCAAATCTCAAACTATGAGCTCCAAGCTGTCTGTAATATAGTAGAGTACTTGGACATATTTCTAATATGATGAATAAAGAATGCTAACTCAAGAAAACACCACTACATATTTCAGCTCTGTAAGCAGCTGATGTTTTTGTTTTCTGGTTTTTAATCTAACTTTGAAATGTCAGCTGGGATACAATACATATATATACATATTTTCAGAAGATACAGAATTGTGTATAAATAGCTACACAAAACTCTAATGGTGTCCAATTCTATCACTTATTTTTAAATGCTGTGGTTTGACTTTCTGAAAAATAAATTAAAAGAACAGTGATCAGATCTTATGGCTGTTAAACTTTTCTTAATGATAAGCCCTTTTTTATTCGTATGAAATGTGAACAAAAATGTTTTATCTAATTAAAATTCAAAGTCAGATAAAATATCCCAGAGTTCTGTCAATAATCTTGAAAATAAAGTTTTGTCCATGAAAATATATTTTTGATACCACTGGGGGGAGGGGGGCTGGTAAAAAAAAAAGAAAATATATTTTTATAAAACATGCATAATGTAAGTCTCTTAAACACAATAGGTAACCAAAGAAAGAGAACAAGATAGTGCCTCCTTGTACAGGCAAAGTTACAAGCTTAGTATTTCCATAGGGAATGCTTTTGACTTTAAACATCTCTGATGTTAGGCTTAGAATGAAGCAGTTTGAAGTTGAAGTTTTCAACTTGTGGATTGCCTCCCCAAACATGGAAAGTCCTTCTGCCTGTAGTACCGAGAAAGAGGATAATTAATTCCATCAGGCACAGCATCTTGAGGAAATGGTAAATAAGTTCCAGATGATTACCACTCATCTATTTTTAAAAATCATATGCTTTTAAATCTTAAATATTTATACCATCCAAAATGCCCCAGGTTTGTAAAACAAGAGCAGCAAATCAAACGGTTTAGAATGTTGCCTGGAACACATGCTAATTTGAAGAGCAGCATCATTTTAGCGGCAACTCAATTGAAAAGACAGAAAAAAATCACTGTTTATATATTCCCAGAAAATACACATTGGTAACTCTGAAAATCAGAAAAGTAGCACTCCAAACACAAAGAAACTTTTGAAATTTAGCTGATGTGTGAATTTCAGCAACGACATTTTTGAGTAATACTTTCTTCAGGAAAGCCTCAAATTTGATTTCCAATATTTGACTGCATACAATAAAAGATACAATGGCATAGTTTTGTGTCGGCTCTTCTCTACAGCCAGCGGTTGGACTGAACATCTGCTGCTCAGAGAAAACAGGCATCTCTCGCAACAGCGGCAGTTCCAGTGAGCGAGATTCAAATCGGGTAACCCTCAAGCAAAATGATTAAAGCAAACAATAAACAACAAACACACAAATGCAATCTCTATACGATAACGCAAAAAAGAAATGAATAAAGCAAAAGCGCGCACAGCTTCTTCTTACCTGTAAAGCAGACTTCCTGGTGTTATCTGTAACACGCAGCTGGATTAGACATTGGAAGGAATTCTGTTTCTTTATTGAAGAAGAAGAAAATATCCACCGTCGCGTCCTTTGCTTTCAAACCTCACTTTCTGGCAAGTCCCGTAGTGTCCTGGTGTTAAGCGTTGCAGTGAAAGACAAAATACTCAGCATTTCATTAAGAAAGTATGTATTTTAAGCAGAGGGCTCCTAGATCATCCTGAAGCAGTGGTCCATTTTTCTAGCAATTAAAATTCACGGCATACTTCACAGCTATGCTGACTTTTCTGCATATAGTTAACCATTTACAAGCTGCTGAACACAGTAAATAAGAAATATCTTTGACAGAGCTGGGATGGATGACTCTTCCTAGGTTGTAGATCCAAACTGCAGTAGCTTTCTCTTGCCCCTCTTTCTAGTCTTTCTTGTTAGCTCAGTTTGCTATTAGTCAGATTGCCAAGGGCTGGGAGGTAGGCGTAAATAAAGAGACTTCTTGGCTTTTGACTCAGCCTCTAAGCCCTTCCCCGCCACAGCGCTTTAATCTGCCAGTGTCCTTTAATGCAAGACACCAGCTCCACCTCTGGACTGCTCACCTCCTCCTCTTTCCACTCCCTCATAATACCAAATATAATGCAAGTACATTTTGATAGATGCAATTCCACATTGTTTTAAATGTTTCATAAGACATTTTCCTCTTATAGCAAGTTAAACGATACATTACGTTGAAATCTCATTTTACACAGTGATGTTTGCACACATGTATGGTGAGAAAACTACAAGCATTCTGCCCCTGGTGTAATTGCTTCAGTTGTTCTTTTCCTGATATGTTAGAATGAAATTATGCATGAATTAAATTTGTAAGATTAACATGTGCCACTTATACTACCTCAGGATTATGTTATTTTCCCCAAAATATTCTACTTAAAGATTACTTGGTTTTGAGCTCTTAAAAGTTTCTGAAGCATCACTTATAAAACTCTCAGCAGTCAGATTCCTTTTTTCTAAGACCTATGTTTCAAAATGTATTCCCTTTAACCTGTACTCCAAGTACCTGAGCACTGTCACATTCAAAACAAATGGAGCTGTGGCAGTATAGTGGTCACCTACTGAGCTACAAACCACACAAAGTCACCAGCAGCTTCCAGAGAGTGAAGAGTTTTAGTCCTGGTATCACCCATAGGAGGAGTTTTCAGGCTGTCCTATAGAGTCACAATGAGTCAGAATTGACTGGATTACAGTGAGGTTTTTTTCTTACAAAAACTAATCGATACCAGGAGGGAAAGGGGATGTAGTTAGGGGGAATGGATCACAGGGAGCTACATATAACCTCCTCTCTGGGGGACGGGCAGCAGAAGGGTGGGTGAAGGGAGACGCTGGACAGTGTAATATAAGATACAATAATAATTTATAAATTATTAAGGGTGCATGGGGGAGAGGAGAGGAGGAAGGGAAGGAGAGGGGGGAAACGGGAACCCAAGAGGCAAGCGAATTTTGGGAATAATGAGGGCAACAAATGTATAGATGTGCTTTACACAATTGATCTACGTATTGTGATGAATTGTATGAGCCCCAATAAATTGATTTAAAAAAAAACTAATCTATATTCTTTGAAACATTGTATATATGTGAAAACTTTTGCCTATATGTTCTAGAAGCTACCCATATTTGTAAAATATTAAGAATTTATTTCAGACTATCTTATTTTTTGAAAAGGGTATTTTATATAGCTTATATTAGAAAATAAAACAATATCTGACTATATCATTGTTTATTGTACTATGTGCTCAAAAACATAAACTTTGTTCATCTTAGGAAATATTTGTTTAAACAGAGATGCTTTGAGATGTTTAATAAGTCTGATTTTCTTTCTAACACATTTTACTTGAGTTCCATATTCATTTCATTATATTGTGCATGTTAAGATGAAATAGCGATTGTAGTACAGATGAGATAAGGAAAGATTTTAAAGCTAAGATATGAGAGAATACAGAGAATAAGAAAAATTAAGGAATTAACTCATTGGCATAACTTGCTGCTAGCTGCTGATCAAGTTATCTGACAAAAAAACAAAGAAAGTGATCTTTTGAAAAGAATGGAAATCACTGGAGAAACAAGGAACATTGAAGAATATCAGACAGTCCAAAGAAGCGAACCCTTCATTCTGATATAAGCCGGCACAATGGGTTCTCCATTAGCACCCGCCAGAAGAATGGCAGCGGCATCCCTCTGCGGACCTCACTGGGAAGTCCATTTGATGTATTCAGAGGACACAGGCACCAAAGGAAAGAGTGTTTCATGAAAGCTTGTTTGTTTGCTTTAAGAGGTTTTACTTTTCACAGATATCAGATACCCACTGCTCATTCTAAAACATATATGTATAGGTGTGTGTGTGTGTTTCTGTGTGTGTACCTGGAATACATGTGTACAAACACAAGGAAAGACCAAAACTCAATATGGATTACCACAGCATATTAAACATTTAGGAAATATAATGAAAAAAGAGAAAAAAACAATGAAAGAATTGTATCTGGCTTTGCCCCGTGGTGTCTGCTCGTCTTTTTCAGTCCCATATTTAAAGTGGCAAAATGAGAAAAGTCACACTGACGTTGGCCGAGGCCTTTGGAAGCTTGCTGTGAAATGCATGTGTATTATCTGGTGTAGACTGGGACATTTAGAAATACGCCAAAGGTAGACAGATAGTACAAGCCCTTTGTGGATCATGATATTTGAAAGGATTTTAATTACTCACTGGTACGTTCATATTTTGAAGAAAATAACTAGTCCTCAGCTTTAGTAAATGTAACTTTTTAAGTACTTAAATAATTATTTTACATGTAGAAGTAAACATTAAAAGTTGGGATATAAATAATATTATGAAAGCTTTCAAATGTGTACACTCCCTGGCTCCCAATTAAATTAACCATGGAAGCCAAACCAGTTGCTATCAAGGGAAGTTCTGCTCATACCAGTCTCAGAGGTGCCAGGGCAGACCTGTGTTTCAGAGGATGTTTCATGGCTGAGTTTTAGAAGTAAATCACCAGGCCTGCTCCAAATGCACTTGACCAACATTTGTACCACTCAGGGGCTAAATAAATGATTAGATTGCCAAAATAAAGTATTACAATGGTTTACAAATAAAATCTAACTTTTTCAAGCTACAGAGATTCTGATCCATTCATTTTTTAAATACTAGTAAAGACCTTTTCCACGTGTCTCATACACTTTAGTTTTTATATGAATATACATAAAAGTGTATTTGTTTAATTATAAACCCCTTTATAATTTTCATTATTTAAAACAAAGTCAGAAAAATAAAACTCTTTCATGAGACCACAGCTTAAACAAAATTAACTATTGATTATTTGGATTGTCTTTTTCTCCCTTGTATACAGAAATAAAATATTTTCTAATATGAAAACTAATAATAGAGGTATAAAAATAACTGAAATACATAGCTTGATTTATTTGCATAAATCTCTTTTATAAGGAATAATAACGTTCACATTTTTGTCTTTTGTGTTCCACAGTTCCATATGATATAGTGAGCTGTGAAATTGGTGGTCAAATCTTGAACAAAGAGGTCTCTTCATCACTCGCTAGAAGAAAAGCGTAAATCACTTGAGAGGAATTGCTTCTTATGGATGCCTGCAAGTGAGAGGTCAATCGTTATGAGTAACTTGGTCTGAAAATAGCTTGTCATTTAATTAAGAGAAGATAAATTTTAGATCAGGAAAAATCAAAGATATCCTCTCTTCAGTACTAAACACATTGCTATTGAGTCAATTCTTATTCATAGCTTCCCTTGGGTTTCCAAGAACGAAAACATTTCAAGGAATTGACAGCTTCATCATTCTCCAGAGGAAACAACCAACAATGCCGTTAGCCTCGTGAAACTTAACCCAGAATGCCACAGCGCTACGTTTTAGCGTGATACCACAACCAAGGCCACTGCTAGTAGGCACATCTCTGAAAATGACAAGGCCATTCACATATGCTTATTACATATAATAGCTTCTCCCCATACAAAAAACCTATGGGTCTCTGATGGAGTTAATATAATAGTTTATAAAATTTTACATTAATGGACATTTAGAAAACTTGTCTTTTTTTTCTGAACCTCTAAAGGAAAGTTATTATTATTAATTGTTTTTTAAATTTCCCAGGTGTGCATTTAGATCAGAGAACATGGGTATAACAATGCTAATGAAATGGCTTTATTTGAAGAGAATTTTACAATGAAAGTTTTTGTTGGTGATTTGAAGTTTGTTGACCCGAAAAAAACTCTCTGATAATATTGTATGACCTGAGAATACTTAAAACAAAACAAAACTTTCTCCTGGAAGTTTGGATTAAGACCTATCTATCTTTAGCAAAGTAATAGTGGAGATTTCATATTAGACTCTACTTTCATGAAATGGATGGATGGCTAAGTAAATTTCACAAATTTTTAAAAAAGCATTCCCCAAAATGTTGATGGATGTGTCCGTGACAGATCAGAAGAACTGTTTTAGGGTGCATGATCTAATGTAATAATGTTAGCGTGTGAATTATTTAATTGTAGAAGCTGTTTCAAGAAAAGTCTCATATATACTTCCTGATCTATCCCCGGCCATAGAATATCTTATAGAATGTATTTCACATAACAAAAGACAATAACGGTCAAATCAATCCTTAAGTGGATAGTTTCTTTGTTTGTATTATGCGTACTCTTAAGACACTTATTTGCTTGTTGTTAGGACCAAGATAAATATGGGAAATAAAAAAAAAATGTAACATATATTTGAATTACAGTGCTGGCAAAGAACACTGAAAGCACACACACTTGCCAAATGAGCAAAGAGGTAGGTCTTAGGAAAAGTGCATTCAGATTGCTCCTCCATCCTACACACTCGGGCCATGTTCTCAGGCGAGACCGGTCCCTCCAAAGGGACATCATCCTTGGTAAGGGGCAGTGAAGGAGAGGGAGACGCTTGAGGGATTGGATTGAGACGGCGGTTGCTCTGGCGGACTCCGACATGAAAATGGGCAGGCATGCTCAGGACTGGCACTGCCTCTCGATTTTAAGTAGGTGGGTGGGAACTTACTCACATCACCGGACAACAAGTTGCTTCCCTAGAATTTTCTAAAGGTTAGGATATGGCAGCTATAAGAACGCATGTGTTTGATAGATGTACTTGCACTTAGATGATTAACAATATGGGCAGAAAAGTATCCATGGATCAAAAATGCATCATGCACAGATGATCTCTTTTAGAATATGTTAAATTCCTGCATGTCTTCTCAGGCCAATTAGAACTCATCCACCATCACTGTGCCTTGCAGAACACATACTTATTTTCATTATTTTAACCTCACAAAATTATTACAAATATAAACTGAATTCTGTTCAACATATTAATTTTAGCCAAAATTGCAAAACAACTGACAGTCTCTATATATTATGCATCCATAGACACACTCCTGGTCTACCATTCTTGGAAGTTATCGATATGAAGATTCTGATAGATTTCTATTGTACCAAATGATAAAGACTTTTGTCTTTACACTTGCAATTAATATCCAAGGAAATGCTCCCTGAGACACCGATTGGTCATTCCACATATTTAGTAGGGTTGGCATTCTGTTGCCACGAAGACAGAATGATGCAAGGTTATCAAAAGCAACCTGTGAGCGATTTGTTTACATGCTAATTTAAGTCCTTAAAATATCCTTTTGTATCTTTTAGTTTAGAAATATAGATGTTTGTTATTACTAGGTGTATGTTCTGTAAAGAATAAAAATACTTGAGAAGGTGTACATATTTGTGGAGAAATATGAGTCACACCATTTCGTATTTTGCATTTTATCTTGTAAAAGTCAATTTACTTAATAATCACTGTTCTCATTAGCATGGTAATATTAAAGTAGAACATAAAAATTATTAGTGACACATTGTTGACTATCCCTTGCTTTTCACTAAGCAAAATATTAATAAAAACAGTAAATTGAAATGGAAAAAGTTTGAATATCTGCTTATTAACGTTATAGAAAGTATTATATAACTTACAGAATGGCCCTCTAAATTATAAATAATTCACTCAGACACTTGGTACAAGTTATTTTTTTCAGCATACATCTATATTTAACACATTAAAACACATTTCATAGCTAACATGAACCACTAAAGGGAAAATATATATGGATATTTTTATTACTGTAACTACCCTTTTGATGACTGCCCTGTATACATATTCTCTACATCTGGTAAGAATATGTAGAGAATATCATTTGCTAAGAGGTAGGGAATATCTGCATGGATACATAATATGTAGCGATATAGATGATAAGAGTCCTAGCATAATTGAGGTATCTTTATATCATTTCAAAAATAGATCTATCCCATATGCCATCACTATGCATTTAAAAAAATTGTACATTATGTCCATGTTCACCAATGGTGAAATAGAGCAGGATCATTGTATCATTTAATAAAATTAATACAAGTGAAATTTTTTTTAGCGTTATTGAAATTCTAAGAATAACCAATCCACTTGAATAACAATGGAAAGATCTCCATACTTTAGGTTGTAGCTATTTTAATGATCAGATACCCTTTTGGAAAGAAAGGTAAAAGTGACCTAAGAAATAATCCGTAGAAGGAAAACGTTTCTGTGTGCCAAGGAATGAAATTCATTTTACATAAAATGCTCAATTATTTGAACTAAAAATAGTTTTTAATTCCTTCAACTTCCAAACAGTTTGAAGTCTGAAGACACTGGGCCGCAGTAAACTAAATGTTCCCTGGCACATTGCTAATCTTTTTCTTTGGTAAATATTAGGCAGGCAGGCAGTTTCTCGTTTTTATTTGTAGCACCAACTTACAAAAAAGGAAAAAGGAGGAACCACTGATTTTTATAAACTTGTCAGTTTTAAACAATTATTTGAAAAAAAAAAGATTTAAAAGCACAGTTTGCCTATTGTAAGCAATGAGCAAATTTTAAATAGCATGTACCTGTTCTTTCTTCGTTTACAAAGAGGTACAGGCCTTTTACAGAATACTATTCATTTTAGAGGAGGAAGAAAATGGTTAAATATGGTTTTCAATCTAGGAACACTTTAGAATATTTCTATTAAATTAGTAAATTAAGAGACTTTCCTCAGCTGCTTTATAAGTTTTTTCCATGCTTTTAGCTCCCTCTAGTGGATGTTTTAGGTAAATGCTACCAACTGTAAACACTACTATTCCAATTTGTGTATATCATGTATATCTGTTACTGTTGTTGGTCTATTATTACTATTTCAGGGTAAACCCGTTTTTTTAAAGTAGCTTAAAATTGAGCATTATTAGAAGCAAAATATAACAGAGAAGCTTATGTGCAGGGGTTGAAAATGTTTATTGATTTATTTTTTATTTATCAAGTTCTTAACGACAAATTTTAAAAGGCTCTTCAGATAAAACTATGAAAGAGCATGCTGTAATAACTCATAATAGCCAAACTATGGTAGACATTTGTCAGATAATTTATTACAGTCAAACTATCATAGATACTGAATTAATAGCAAGTTAATCATATTGCTGATCTGACAATTCAGTAAGTTTATATGCAATTATGAGATGCTGCGTGTTTATAACCAAGCACTTTGACCACTCTATCTGTACTAACCCATTTACTCTTAGAAAAAAATCGTGAAAAGATGACAATTACAGAGAGAAACTGGACAATTGAAGAGGATCCATAAAACAGCCAATAGCCCAGAAGTACTCAGATCCAGTCTCAATGTCCCCTCTGGGTTCAAGATTATGTATCCAGCCAATGACACTGCCTCTCGAATGGCAGCATTTTATTCAATAAACAGAAGTCATAGAAAGTCCTGAGTTGTCTTTGTGCATGAATGTAATTAAGAAAATACACTTGTAGTTGTTCTATAAAATTTTAAGTGTTATAAGACATTCCATTAATGGGTAACTCTTAGTGTCAACTGTCTGCAAATCATTGCATTAATAGAAAACACTATGATCAGACATCTTCTTTACGTGCATATCCATCTTTATGGTGTTCATAGATACATAATTTATATATATTTAGAAGTATCTGAAAGCTATTGTAAAATAGACTAATAAAAGACACATATGTACTAACATAGAAAAGATAGCTTCCTCATTATACTACATTATAATAACCACCATGAATATAGTTGTTTGTCCTAATTAAAAACCAAACTTCTCTAAGGACAAATATTCAGAGGAAATCAGTATTTGAATGATTCTACTTCCTTTATTTTAGTAAGGCTGAGGAATACTTCTCTCTGTGATACATAGACATCAAGTCCTTGTGTGAGAATCACGTTAGAGCGAGAGTTCTTGAGAATTCTTGATCTAAGGTGGCCAGTTGCTCTCCAGTAGACTTGAACTCATAGTGTGCCCATCTTTGTTAAAATAGAAGTCCATAGAGTTTGGGCTGAATTTTGGGAAATCGATATTCAGATCTTTATTCAGATATACTTGAATCTCTAACCTTAGGCTAGCAGCTAATATGCTAACGATTTGCACCACTCAGGGACTTCCTGTTCTATCATGAACCCTGATGATTTCTAAGATTATAAATGTCCCACGGGGAAGTAGTTCCCCAGACTTTCTTCTAACGTACTTCTTACATACTTCTTCCTAGGTTTGCCAAGATTACTCAAGTAGTAACTCAATCGTTCCTTTGTAATATGCAGGGCCTGAACCACTACCCCTATTCTTGGTTACTAGTGGAACCCAATCCAAACTCACTGCCGTTGGGTCCATGGCAAAGCATACGGATCCTGTAGGACAGGGTGGAGCTGCCCCTGAAGGTTTCTGAGACGGTGACAACTTATGAGAGGAGAAAGCATCACTCTTCTCCCTCGGTGGTTTTGAACTGAAGACCTTGCAACTAGCAGTTCTACACTCAAAAAATTATTTAGGAGTCAGGAATGATAAGGGACCGTGGAATTACTTCCTCTTTTTGATCACCGAGTTATTCCTTTAAGTAACAAAAGCAGTAACTCAGTATTGCACATTACCATCTTAAGAATTTAATTTTGCTATCCTTTATTTAACTCTTAAGTTGTTATACCCTACATGTTTCACAATGTCGTAGGGACATCTCCATGGATATCAGTTACTACTCCCAAGTACAATAAACATCTTTCCGTCTTCTCACTGTCACCCAAGATCCATCTATCATCCACAACTATATCCCTTGTTCCACTTTGTCTTCTGAATGCTGCTTGAACCTCTGGAAGCTCCCTGTCAATGTCCTGCTGCAACCATTGTTGGATGGTCTTCAACATGTCCCTTGTGTGTGATATCAATGAGATTGTTCTATAATTTGAGCATTCTGTTGGATCATGCTTCATTGGATCTCTTCCAGCCAGTTGGTCCACTAGCTGTCTTCTAAATTCCCTGGAATAGATGAGTGTTTCCAGTGTTTTTACAGCTTGTTGGAACATTTCAATTGGTATTCCATCAATTCCTTGAGCATTGTCTTTGAAAGGTATTGCTTGTTTCATTGACTATCCCAAGGCATTCGACTGTGGGGATCATAACAAATTATGCATAACCTTGAGAAGAATAAGGATTCCAGAACACTCCATTGTGCTTATGAGCAACTATCCTAACAACAACATCAACAACACAGATAAACCACCTGAAGGTCTCCTTCGTAATTATGTTGTCATTGTTTTACAGCATGACCTTACATTATGTCTTTTTCATGATCAGCAACTTTCATTCTACTTGCTTTCAGGGAATTAATTAGTAGCATTTCTCTTAAAAACTAGCAGGTAAGCTTTTTAAAGGGAGGTATATTCTTGGCAGTATTGATGTGATATGCACAACTTTCATTCATTTCTGTTGTTGTTCATTGTTGTCAGGCTGGGTCTCATTCATGTTGTTGATTTTAGGGACAAACAAGAACCCTAATACAATTTTTAGTGGGTGTCAGTTCTTTTTTTTTTGTCTTCTATAGTGTGGAGATTTTTCACTGTGTTTCATACTATGTTTTTGCATTCTATTAAGTTTGTCCCCACTTTTCATTTGACATCTTGGTTGCTGTTTCCATGAGCATGGACTGCGGATCCAAGCAAAGCGAGATCTTTGACCATTTCTCTCCATGAGGTGTCTACCGGAGGATTTTGGTTACGTTTACATTGTGTCGTGATCCATACAGAAGGCCAAAATGCTTGATCTTCATCAGCAAGTGCTTCAAGTCCTCCACATGTTCTCAGGTTGTTAACAAGGCTTCCTCGAATTCTGATGCTTCATTCTTCTTCCTGGACTCCAGCCCCCTCATTATTTTCTCAGTATACAGAACGAATAAGTATGGTGACACGATACAAACCAGATGCGCACCTTTTCTGATTGTATTCAAGATACACCTTATATGGCCTTTGGGGCTATTCATGTGACCCCATTCCTCTTGATTGTGTCATCTGAGGCAACTTGCACCATAGTTTCTGATTCAAATGTCAATACCAGCCCATTTCAGTTCACTAACTCCCGGTTGTAACAATCTTTGGGCTTTCAATATCATTTTTGATGACTTCCGGTTTTCCAAGATCGATACATTCCAAGTTCCAAATCATTTACTGGTGTTTGCAGGTTTATCTTCTTACTTTGAGTTGTGATGCATCACAAGTGAAGATCCCAAAGGCCTTACTCTCAAAAGTTTTATCCGATTCACTTCACCGAAGTTGATCCTCCTTTGAGAAGGTAGCTTTCTGATCCTGTAGACTAGTGGTGCTCAACCTTCCTCATGCTGCGACCCTTTCCTACAGTTCCTCATGTGGTGCTGACCCCCAACCATAATCTTATTTTCATTGCTACTTCATCACTGTGATTTTGCTACTATTAGGAATTGTACTGTACATATCTGATGTGCAGGATGTTATTTTCATTGTTGCAAATTGAACATAATTAAGCATGATTAAAGCATAGTGATCAATCTCCAAACAATATGCAATTATATATTGTGAAATATTTATGTGTTTTCTGATGATCTTAGGTGACCCCTGTGAACAGGTCCTTAGACTCCCAAAGGGGTCACGACCCACACATTGAGAACCGCTGCTATAGACTCATTATTTGGAACTGGGTCTTACCATGTTCTGCTTCCATACATTAAGATTTCAGTATCTGACAATGTTTCAATTCTGTCCATAAGATTTTCAGCAGGTCCTCCTTCCAAAACAGATAGTCTGGAAATGCGGCTTAAACTTTTGCACATTGGGTGATCCTGTAGACATTTGAAATACCAGTAAGATAGCTTTCAGCATCACAGCAACAGACAAGCCACCACAGAACAACTAACTGATAGACAAGCGGTGGTCTGAGCAGACGGACCCCATACAAAACAGACTGAACACTGCCCAGGACTGTGCTTTCTCACAGCTGTTATGTTTGAGCCCATTACTGTAGCCAGCGAGCCAAGCCATTTCATTGAGGGGCTTCCTTCATGTGCTGACCTTCTATTTTACCAAGCATGATGACTCTCCTTATTCTAGAGACTGGTCACTTTTTCTAGAGACATCTCACTACTGGTAGCATGTCCGATGTGTGTAAGGGAAAAGTCTGACCATCCTCATTTCGAAGGAGCCTTCAGACTCTCCTTCCTCTAAGACAGACGTGTCTGTTCTTCGGGCAGTCCAGGGTACTTTCATAACTCTAACCCCCCAACATGATTCAGGTACATTTTTTGGGGGGGAGATGCTCTTCCTTATTCATTGTCCAACTTTCTTTTTTGCACAAAACATTTGAAAATAACATGACTTGGACCAGGTGTTCTTAAGCATCCATGTAACATCTTTATTCTTTTGACACGATCTCTAATAATGTTCTGCTTCTTTTTCAGGATCTGAACAACGTTTCAATACTGTCCACAAAGGCTTTCCGTGGCTAATCTCACAGAAATACACAGCCTCCCCTTCTTCAGAGCGTGTTCTCAGTCAGGAAACTCTGGTGACCCTGCTGGCATGTGAAATATCTCCAGGCATCACAGACACACACAAGCCGCCGTCATAGGAGAAACTGGCAAATCAAGGGTATGTGTATAGTGATTAAAATGTCAGATTATGTTACCATTTCTGCATGACAACTTAGATTAATAATAAATGATATAATGGACACATTTTGTTTCTTTATGAATGTTGATTTATATATCAATATAGATTGCAATAGAAAGAAAAATGATAGCTAAGTAGGTAGGTAGGTAGATTAAAAAACCAAAAAACAATTCATTGCCTTTGACTGCCTTCTGACTCATGGCAACTCTATCAGGCAGGATAGAATTGTCCCCGTGGGTTTCTGAAACTATAACTCTTTGCAACATTAGACAGCCTCATCCTTTTCCTGAGTGACTGGTGATTTTAAATGTCTGATCTCGAAGTTAGCAGGTTACGTCTACAACCACGACATCACCATGGCTTCCAGATAGACAGAAAGATGATAGAAAGGAAGAATTAAAAAGTTAAAGAAAGAAAGAAGTAGATAGTCATGAAGATTCCTGCAGCTGAGTTGACTTTGATTCATTGGGATCTCATGTGCAAAAAATTTAAGTACCAGCCAACCTCGCACCCTTTGCACTTTTGTCAGCGTATTTGAGTTCACTCTTGTTGTTATTAAGCCAATCTATTTCCTGAAGCTTCTTCCATGTCCTCACGATGGTAGTTACACCATCTGTCAGCTTGAGCAAAGGGGTGGAGTTTAGCCTGTTGAGTTAGTTAATTGTGCCAGCCTGGCCGATAATCACATGTGGTGCTGGTTGAAAGGCAGAGGGATAAATGGGTGGTGAAGCCTCGCCTTTCTAGTTCTCGGGTCTCTTGTTTTGTGATGGTTGCATCGGGTGCAGCTGCCTTAGCAGTTCTCTGCTTCAGCTTGCAAGATGGATTTCCTACAAGACATCCCCAAGGAGAAGCCGCATGGATCTATCCCGATGCAGCCCTGGGTGCTGGAGCAGCCGTGTGGAGACCCTTGCCAGTGCTGAGATGCTTACACATTCACGGACTCAGCTTTCCTCCTGCAGTCGGCATCATTGCCTCTGTTTTGTGAGGTGGAGGACTTCGTGGACTGGTGTTGGGGTAAAGGGTTAATATTGGACTTGTGGGCTTGGGCAGCATTGGGTTGGGATGTTTTCGTGATGCACCTTTTCTTTACATAAAACTCTCTCTTATACGTGAGTCGCCGTGGATTTGTTTCTCCAAAGTACCTAGACTAATACACCTGTCTATTGGGTCATAAGGTAACACCCACCAGGATTCTGGGAGCTTCCTTTATTTCTCCTGGGAAGAGGACCACACACTTTTTCGGGAGACATTGTTGTTGACAGGCCCCATGGAGCCACGCTGGCGACAGCTGGAGCGCTGGAGCTGAAGGAGCCATGTGGAGACCCCCGCCACCACTGAGATGCTTCCACCTCCTCTGCATCCACCATTGGTAAGTGATTTTCCTACATTCAGTATCATTGTATGTGCTGCGTGAGGCTCCAAAGGAGTACATGGGTGAATACCGGACTTACAGGCTAATATTGAACTCATGGATTTGATCTGGAGTGGGCCGGGATGTTTTACTGAGGCATAATTGCTTCTCTCCTACACATATATGTAGGTCTATCATCTCCCAGACTAACACACTCATCCTTTATTACAACAAATATGAAGTCCTCATCTCGCAATTGTTCACTACTGATGGTCTGTACACAGCTAGCAAGTTTGACAATACTTTGTTGTGATCCCTTGAGGTGCCTGTTTTTGTTTTGGCTAATTTCGAGGGCTATTGCCAGAGCTTCCTCTCTGTTTGTCATCTTCTGGAATCTGCACTAAACCTGTACACTGTAGGTGACTTTGCTACTATTTGAAATGAATTATCAGTGGCTTAGTTCCCAGAGCCATGACAATGTATAAGCCCCGGTCTGACAAAATGAGAGAGGCATGGTAGGTATATTATCAGAAATAAAAAATATATATTTTATTGCATATTCAGAAAGATACTATATAAATAACTATGACTTACATTTCTGTTTTAACTAATTACACATGAAAATAGAACATTGCACAATATATTTATATACATTTAAAAAACTTGGGAACACATATGCATATATATATATATATATATGTGTGCTTGTGTGTACATATATTTTTTTTCTTTCAGAAATTCATGGAAAAATGGAAATAAAAGGTAACAAAATTTTCAAGAACATGTTGAATTCCCCTGGTATTCATATTACACATACACATATATACATTTTTATTACATGTCAACAGTTATTTCATTAAGTTTTAAGCAATATGTTGCTTTAGAGTAGTCTAAAATTAGTCTCTTTAAACTCTGAAAAGTTTAATTTTCTTAGAGTTAGAGGTAAGATATTTTAGGTAAATATATTTGTAAGCATATTTGTCTTTTAGCAACTTTAGTTACATATTATTAATTAGTAGTATTTTACTTATAAGCTATTTGGGAAACAATTCAAATGTTACCTTTACCTTTGTAATAAAATGTGCATATTTTCTAAATCAACTCTATTATCTGTAGCATCAGAAGGCTTCTCCTGGTCTAATGTTTCTTTGTTTTCATTGACATCATTATCTCTCCAGTCATGGAAATCTCAGCCCTCAGTTCCTCAATTTACATAACTATAGCATCTAATTTGCTTTCAAGCCCTGTGAAACCCACCTAAACATTCACTATTTTTTTCCACACATGCCCTTTGTTCCACCTACACAACACAATACTCTTTAATATTGCTTTACTTACCTCCTCACATCTAGGTTTTCCCTTCGGGAATTAATATTATAAATTGCAACATTCATTATGTTTTGATCCTGTCTGCCTACCAACCTCATATGAAAGAATTAAACTACATTTATTCTTGGTTTCTAGTCATGGTATTTTCAATCACCTCAGATACAGGTACAATGAAAGTGGTACACCGAATGAGGAAGACAATAGAAAAATTGATGCCTTTTAATCCTGGTCCTGACGTGGTGTATTGACAGTACCAGGGACTTGCCAAATGAACAGACCCATCTGTCTTGAAAGAAGTGTCACAAGTATGCTCCTTAGAGGCAAGTATGGCAAGACTTCATCTCACGTATTTTGGACATGTGGTCAGAAGAGACCAGCCCTTGGAGAAGGACGCTATGCTTGGTAACACAGAGGGGGCACAAAAAGTGGAAGACCCTCAATAAGATGGGCTGACCCAGTGACTACAGCAATGGGCTGCAACAGATCATGTGAGGATGGCCCAGGCCAGGGCAGTGCTTTGTCAACTCTGAGTCGGAACTGACTCAGACACTGAATAACAGCATACTCCCAGTCGTTGAGAAACACTCTGTTTTTGTACATGTCTACAAGGGGGCTTCAAAAAGTTCATGGCTAACGGATTTTAAAGATCATAGAATATTTCCATAAAATTCTTGAAAGCCTCTTGTATTTCCTTCAATATGCCCCTTTTCATCTAAGTATTCCTCCTAGATGTTAAATACTTGATTTCTCCTAGATGTTCAAGTAAGAACTTAATTCTTACTTTACAACTGTAGCCCTTCAGAAAATATCCACTCTATCCTCTTGTGGCTTAAAAAGTCCAGTGAAAAAAATTCCATTACCTTTTAATTCCATTTTTCAATAAACCTTATATGTTGTATCCCGTTCTTGTTACTGAATAAGCCAGTGAACTCACTAGTTCCCTCCATTCAATTTTATCTCACAGTGGTCCATTTGAGTCAGATTTGAACTATGCCCAATGGGATTTCCATCGGCTAATGTTCTAGACGTGTAATTCTGGGCCTTTCTTCTGAGGGACATTTGAAAGTAATCGAAGTCAACATTTGTGTTACCAGTCCAACACGTGGGTAATTTGCGCCACAAGGGAATCTGCTGCCTTATACCACATTAATTTTCCTAATATAATGTTCACTGTTCTGTCACAAATGTATAGATAAGGCAGATATCATCCTTCCCAGGAAACCACAATTATTATGTGTTATTAGCAAAAGTTATTAGATAAAAGTCATCAAATATCAAGCTACTCAAATATTACAAATTAATTTGGTAGAAGTCATCTAAACTAGGAATAAAATATTTTATATTTGAATGCCAAACACGAAAACTTTCTATCAATCTTTGCACACCAGGGCAATACAATGAAGCTATCCTATTAAATATTAATAAGTAAATTAATTTGGAGATATTTTCCTTTATCAAAGTCCTTCAGTGAGACCTGTGAGAGCTGAAACACAATAAGACTGCCGTGTTTCCCAGGGTCTTACACATTTTCTGTCTTTGACAGTGTATAGGTTTACCTATTTTCTATCATTTGTTTTAGTGGAAAGAATTAAAATTTCCTTCCTGGACAGATTTCTGCAGTATCACATTCCAGTTGTGGGTTTGCGGTTCGGGTTTGGATATGATCTTAGCCTCATCAGCCAATGTCTACAAAGTAAATCTACTACTGGGTTATAGTGATTTAGAAAATGTATTAGTTTTTGCAAGCATAGCAGTTTGGTTAGCATGAAATAAGTACCACCCATTGCCGTGTTGTCAGAATATTGACTCATGGCAGCTACACGGGTTGTCAGAAAATTGTGCTCTGTGAGTTCTTCAAAGACATATTTTCAGAGCAGATTGCCAAGCAGATTAATTTGTATAGGCTACTTCTCAGTTAGCTCATCTTGCTTCTCACCATCTAATCTCTCCTTGTATGGGGGGCTTCCAAATGTTCATATAAAGTCTATGATCTTCTCATTTCACTGTCCACTAACTTTTTGAAGTCCCTTTAAAAAATCAGCAGCTCCCATGAACATTTCCTGGTTCTTAGCCACTTCTATCAATTAAATAATCTCAGAAGCAGAAACCCATAAGTGGGGAAAATAGATTTTGTGTTTCCCCTTGTTCCAAATGGTATAAATCCCAGCTATAGTGATCTGCTAATGGACAACTCTTTCCCATGAAATGACGTTATTACAAACAGCCTTTATAACACCTAATGATAAAATGAATCAGAAGATGAAGTGTCCTAATTTAACAGAAACCATGCTTTAATCATCCTATATGAAATAATGTTGGATCTAAATAGAAACTGTACCAATGTTGCTATGGCATGAACCCAAAGATAAAGTCATAGTTTCAATGTAATTTTAAAAAATATCCGATACCTTCGTTTGATGTTGTTAAAATAACATTACAAGGTGATTTCAAAATTTTCGTGTTTTTATTTTTTCAAAATTTTGTTATTCATTTTTTCATGAATTTTTGAAGTTCCATAGTGTTTTCAAGACTTATTTACGTGGCATCCGTTTTGTCCTTTTCCGCAACTGTTATTTCTTTAATACACATTTAAAGAATTTAAATAACAATGCTTCTGAAGATTTTAAGTAAATCGTCTAAAGAAATCATGGAAATGAACTACCTTGTGGATTTTTAAAGTAGCTTGTTGATTATTAAACACATCTCATGATAAAGGAGTCTAAAATGAAAATATTTTATAAGGAAATACAATTTATAAAATATACTGTAAATAAATGAATTTTACAGTTTAATTTGCTGTAAGTCATTCTGTGAAAGAGCTGTACTGTGAGATTTATAGTTCAATATCTCCCTCTGCTGTTAGCAAACACTAATGAAAATAGTTTCAGTGTAAGTGTGCATAGTACTTTAAATGTGAAAACATTTACATTTAAAGTACTAGACTGAATTGGAATATGCTGTATTCTACCATCTATTGTAATTATATTTAGGAAATGTTTTCATTTTCTTGAAATCTAAATTAAAATAGTAACCCATAGCCGTTAATTGAGTGATTTAGTTAATTAATTACAAGTAAAATTCTACTGAAACTGATGTTCACATATTGAAGCATTCATTGTTCTTACCTATAAAATAATAAAGACAAGAGTATGAGTAGAAACCAGTATTAAAGTGAATATATGATTTTACATAATTAATTGCTATAATGTATTTTATAGAATTATACTTGTGATTGGTAATATCATATATCTATGCTTTAAAACAATTTATTGTCTTTGGTGATCAAGAAAAATTATAAATTTTAAGATGAAAATAGTGAGAAAAATACTTACTACTTATTTGGCAATGTAGGAATTCAACATAGAATGAGCCTGCTATGTCAAAATAGTCTTATTACTTCTATCTCTAAGTTTACTTTCTGGGATTTAGTCTTTCACTTCTTTGTAAAAATCTCTTTCTTTGAGGCTGTCAGTGACTTTGCCATCTTCTTTCCTAAATTGTTCTGGTCATAAACCTTTCTTTGAAGAATTCACCATATGAGATGTGAATCACTGTCTTGACCATGTCAAAGAACCATTCTGAGAGTTACCCTTCTATCCCACAGGATTGCAATCCTTTTCTCCAGTCTCTCTGCTCCTCTATTGTTTATCATCATCACCTCCAGATAAGTCATGGTTTCAAGCATAGTCATGTTTAACATTAATTCAACATTAATTTCTGGAAGGGAAAGGGATGTGACAAGCAGTGTTTGCCAATATAGGTGCTATCAAAGCCCCACTGCCTAATTGAAAGCTAGTTGGAAGGACAAGGACACAGTACTTGTCAGTGTGAGCACATGGCCTTTCTCACCACAACCTTCATTCAAGCCTCTGTCATTTTTCAAAGAGTTCTACCACTTTTTTCAAACAAACAAAACAAAAAACACTAAATATAACATTTATTTTGTTGATTGACTTAGATAATTTTCTTTTAATCTTACAAAAATAACTAAACAAACAAACACATTCCTTATTTAGATAGAACTTACTGTGTTTTGTTTTGCCTTGTTAGGAATCTGCTAAATTGTTGTTCTACATATGCTTTGACTAAGGATTCTGTCTCTTTCTACTTGATGGGCTGACAACTATTAGGCCTTCTAGCAGTTCATGTCTGTTTATCAGAAAAGGGAAAGCGAATGATGGAGAGTCCGATCATTATACGACGAGACAAGGAATTAGTACATATCGTTCTCATCACATATCATTGGAGTTCAATATGAAATAGATATTAGTGAAAATTTGATGTAATTATTATACTTTCTTGATTAGACTTTCTTTTATCTTTTTAAAAATGTCTGAGGCATTAATATTTATATTCCCCCTAAAAGGTATGCATATTTCAGGTTTCCTTTGATAAAATGTACCAAGCTACTGTTTAATCACAAGTTAAAAGTGCATATGATTAAAAGGAAGCCTCTTATAGGGAAAGAGACAGAAGACTTATCTGTGCTATAGAGACTTGTCAGAAGGTGCAAGGAAAAGGTAAAGCAGAAGAAACACTCATGAGTTGGCCTAGACTAAGACGACAGATATTTTAAATAAGCATTAAGAAACATTAAATCCACCGGTGATATTTTCTGCAGATGTGATCTGGGGCTATTCTAAGCCTTCAAGCGAGTTCCTGCATGTTACTGGATGCAGTGAGAGACTAGAGGAGGCTTTCGGAAGCCAATGGCTCTATGAGCTGAAGGAAATGTTCTTCCCCCCACTAAGCTTCTGTTTTTCAAGATAGAGAGAAGTTCCCATGTACCTTTGGAGGCTAAATGATAGATATTTGAAGATCCTCTTAAATTACCAAGGCCACGTTTAATTTCCTGCACATTCATAATCTTCCTGATCGGAATCTTCCAAATTTGATTATATTGTAATTTAGTTAATCACATTCATGTTCTTATCTATACTGATATTGAAATCAAATTATGAAGTTAAAACTGGCTTTGATGGCTATACATTTAGTATAATAAATTTATTTGTGAAATAATAGCATTCTATTTGTGAAATATGGCATTGAATTTTCTTATCCTGGAATATGGTTTATATTTATATTTATTCCAATGACTTAAATATAATTTGTTAAATTATTACTGTTATATACATTTTTATTACCATCTATTTTTTGAACTGACTTAATGTTCTATAGAATGGGATATGTTTTTAGCATAGTTTTCTACTGATTATTATAAATATAAGGATGGAAAGTATATGTCTAAGTACTATCTATGTTATTATCTCCCTTTTCCATTCTAGCTTTAGTAATATTTTTCAGCTTATTTATATATTCAGTTTATTTATATATTTTGAAAATGCTTCTATGAATAAAACTAACCTCTTTGATGAAGTGATTTTTAGAATAATCCAAATTGGTAAAAGGTAATATAAAGGATTCAATCATAGCCTTTTACAGTAAAACTGTATATAAAAAATTGGTGGATTTTTTTATTTGATCACTTCTTCAAAGTGATCATTTGATCAATTGCTCAACTTGTATCCAAAAATATCCTCAACCAACTTTCTTTTCCAGGCTGTTTAACATGCTTGAAAATTCAGTAATTTATAATTTTTCAAGGGTACACTAGGGGAGAAGTTTTAGGAGGGAGGGAAAAAAGAAGAGCTGATACCAAGGGCTCAAATAGAAAGAAAATGTTTTGAAAATGATGATGACAACATATGTACAGATGTGCTTGACACAATTAAAGTATGGAACTGTTGTAAGAGCTGTAAGAGACCCCCCTCCCCCAAATAATTTATAAAAACAAAATCCTCAAATGACTGAATTTATACCAGTTGGTCTAATGCTTGCATTAAATGACATCTGTAGAACAGGCATACACAGTGTTTGCAGTAATAGGAAAGATCAAAGAGGCATTTAGTACCCTGTCCAACATATATGCAAAGCAGCCAATTTAGTTTGTATAATGGGAAACAGATTGCCAAAAAGCAGAAAGTGTGTCCATCTGCTTTGTCACATAATGTGGTGTTTATCCAAAATCCTCAAATAGATAAGTCTTGAATCAGTGCCCTACGTAATTCTAAAAATGATGAGCTTATTTTTGTGCCTGAATAAATTAAACCTAGGGCAACAATATTTAAGAATCCCTTCATTTACAAAACAAAACCAAAACAAAATAACCTCCCTGACAAGTGACTTGATATCTAATGTCATGGAGCTAGGTTATAAAAATAAATACTATGCATATATGTTATTTCAAAAGGTAATATAGCAACAACTACTATTTCATTGTGAAAGTCAATTTTAAAACATTAATGTGAAAAGTCCCTCTGTCACCCCACCTTAGGAATCATGCACACCCACCGCTGCCACAAACATACACACACACACACACAGACCCTTGTCTAAAAAATTGGATATTTATGTCTCACTAGTCCAGTGCCATTTTGATTTCTGTTTTTTAGAAATCAGATCATTGGATTAATTAGATTTCTCTTCCCCAATATTATTTTATGGCAATCCCCATGTGTTCATTAACTAATTCATTATATAATATTTATTAAAATCTTCATCATTTCAGACATAGTGGTATATCTGAATATTGATCAATAAGAAAACAGAAATATTCAAGCATTCCCAGTTTATTTTTGTTTTGCAAAGTCTGTAGGAAATAAATTATAATATAACTTGCTTAATATTTTGAATTTTTATAAAGGATAATTTATTGATCTGTAATATGAGTACCTAACTGAATGTGATAAATGGAGAAAAGATTTAAGTTGTCCAGGATTTTGTCTTGCTTGGAGCCACAATCAGTGCTCAGAGAAACAGTAGTCAAGAGACACAAAGACTCGCACAAGACCTCTTTACAGTATTGAAAGGTAAGGATGCTACTTTTAGGGCTCAGGTGAGCCTGACCCAAGCCATAATATTTTCAATGGCCTCATATGCATGTTGGACTTGAATAAAGAAGACCAAAGGAGAGTTGATGCATTTGAACTGTGGTGCTGGAGAAGAATATTGAAAGCACCATGGCCTGCTAAAAGGACAAATCAATCTCTTTGGGAAGACGCACAGCCAGAGTGCTCCTTAGATGTAAGGATGGTGAGACTTCATCTCATGTGCCTTGGACATGTTTTTAGGAGAGACCGATCCCTGGAGCAGGACAGCGCATATGGTAAGGTAGAGGCGCAGCCAAAGGGAGGTATGCCCTCAAGGAGATAGATTGACACGGTGCTTGCAGCCAGGGGCCGAGGTACAGGGGAAGTTGTGATGCTATCACAGGGTGGCTCAGTGTTTCAGTCTGCCCTACGCAGGACAGCTGTGGTTTGAAACTGGCTTGATGGGCCTGCACAGCAACTGGATCTGAGGACCTGGGCAAGACTTCATGTACACATGAAATGCTGAGTGTTGGAGAGAACATGGTTCATTCGAAAGTGACCTGGTAATGGGTTGGGAGCTGTAGGAAGGGCAGCTAGGACAGAAACAAGCACACGCTGTGTGCATCGGTGAGTCAAGTGTTTCATCTGGCTTCAGCTCATCAGAACAGAAAAGTTGGCAAGTGGATAACTGATCCTTCGTATTTATTTAATTTGTTTACCCTATTGAAGGAGGTGAAAACATATATAATGGAACATATGTAATGAAGATCATGAAATGTGCATGCCAAGCTTTCTAAAATAGAGATAAGTGAATGTGTTTTAAACAAGGATTAAGTAGTATAGAGACAGTTGTACTACAAAGTTAACTCTACAGAAACTATAAATTTTATATACAAGTATGGATATAATAACCCTATACACTATCTCTGTGAAAACAAAAGTTGTCATAATTTTGTGTGTGTCTAAGATAGGTTCAAATGGAAAAATACCTTGGCACACAAGACAAATGAGAGAAATCTTAAATATTAATTTTGCTTCATTTCCATTTCCATTGTTAGATGTATCACCTGCTCAATTTCTCATGATACAGAATTCAACAGCCATAGGCCAGGATGGGGGTTGTGAACAGGGTACTAAACATAACAAAGAAGTCCTCATAGAGACAGAGGTTAACTGGGTAGCTCATGCACACTTGCAGATACACTTCTCCCTAGGAGAGTAGAAATCATACTGTTGTCCCCAGAAGTTGACAGCACACAGTGATTTTTCAGAGTGGTTCTATGGTCTCTGGGACTCTTCACCCTGTGAAAATGTCTCTCTCTGTGCAAAGGGATCATTAAGTATCCTGGAATCTATTTAAAGATTCCACATTAGCTAGAATTGTTTCTGATTTAGGAAGCATGGATCGGGATAATAAGTGATCAACTTCTTATTTATACTTCTACATTTAGTCTCATCCTCCACATTGCTACTTACACCCCACATTCCCTGTGGTTTTCAGATTCCTGCAAATATGGATCAGCTAAAAGAGAGATAGATAACAGGGGGCATAGGATTTTACTGAAGCATAGTGAGTTGTTGGCTTGGCGGACACGTGACAGGAGAGATCAGTCCCTCAGGGTTAGCAGCAGTTCAAAACCACCAATTGCTCCACAAGAGAAAGATGAGGTTTTTATTCTTGTTTGGTAGAATAAATAAGAAATTGCCCAATTATTTCTATTCTTGTAAAGAGTTACAATTTCAGCAATCTACAACGGCATTTCTACCTTTCCCTGCAGGGTCACTATGAGTAAGAATTGACTAGATAGTAATGAATTTCTCTCTCTCTTTTGCTTTAATTGTGTGTGTTTTTTTTAATTCACAACCTCAAATTATTATTACTATTATTATTATTATTAACAGCTTTATTAATAATCCATTTATCACCCAACTCAATAATTCAGTCACATCAAGAAGAGTTGTACAGTCATTACCACAATCAATTTTAGATATCTTTTTTTATTCTCCATGGTTATATCACTTTTAAAATGAGGTGTGTAATTACCATCAGTTCTGGTGCTCCCTCCTCCCTCCCACAGACATTTTATTCTACCCTGCCTCTCACCCTCCCTATCTCCCACTCTAGTCCCCTACCTCCCTGATAAACCTTTGCATCAGTTTTTAAATGTATGCATATACTCCTTCTGTGCTTCTCAAACTGGAAAATTGAACAGAAACAATATTAAACAGAAGTAAAACAAAGTGGTAGGGATAAAATAATAATAATACAAAGATAAAAATACAAATAGTAAGTGAGAAAGAAAAGACCACCATGAATACTTAAAAGGCACAAGGGTGGTGGTGGGAATTGCCGTGCAAGTAGCAAGAAATACTTGCACATAGGCAAATGGGTGCATAAGCAAATGTGGTGAAGAAAGCTGATGGTGCTCAGCCAGCAAAAGATATAGCATCTGGGGTCTTAAAGGCTTGAAGGTAAACAAATGGCCATCTAACTCAGAAGCAACAAAGCCTACATGGAAGAAGCACACCAGCCTGTGTGAACATGAGGTGTCAATGGGATCAAGTATCAGATATCAAAACCAAAAAAAATCATACCATTGTTTGCTCACCTCCCCTATACGATCGCTGAAGACAAATGGGTGCACGAGCAAAAGTGGTGAAGAAAGCTGATGGTGCCCAGCTATCAAAAGATAAAGCATCTGGGGTCTTAAAGGCATGAAGGTAAACAAGTGGCCATTTAGCTCAGAAGCAACAAAGCCCACATGGAAGAAACACACCGGCCTGTGTTATCAAGAGGTGTCAAAGGGATCAGGGATCAGGCACCAAAGAACAAAAAATCAAATCATTGTGAATGAGGGGGAGTGCAGACCCATCTGTAGGCAACTGCACATCCCTTTACAGAAGCGTTGCGAGGAGGAGATGAATCAATCAGGGTGCAGTGTAGCAATGATGAAATAAACAACTTTCCTCTAGTTCCTAAATGCTCCCCACCCACCCTGACCACTATCATGATCCCAGTTCTACCTTACAAATCTGGCTAAACCAGAGGATGTACCCTGGTACATATAGTAACTGGAAACACAGGGAATCCAGGACAGATGATCCCTTCAGGACCAGTGGTGAGAGTGGTGATACTGGGAGGATGGAGGGAAGGTGGGGTGGAAAGGGGGAACTGATTACAAGGATCTACATATAACCCCCTCCCTGGGGGATGGACAACAAAAAAGTGGGTGAAGGGGGACATCGGACAGTGTAAGACATGACAAAATAGTAATAATTTATAAATTATCTAGAGTTATGAGTGAGGGGGTGGCAGGAATGGAGGGTGAAAAATGAGGAGCTGATACCAAGGGCTCAAGCAGAAAGCAAATATTTTGAGAATGATCATGGCAACAAATGTGCAAATGTGCTGCTTGGCACAATGGATATATACAGGGATTGTGATAAGAGTTGTATGAACCCCCAATAAAATGATCCAATTAAAAAGTAATAATAATAATAACTAAAGAAATACTTGCACATGGAAGAATTTCAGGTTGGGTCAAGGGGGAGGTCAACTGACCAAGTATCAAGTTCCACCCAGCATAATAATGATTACAATGATCCTTATCTGATCGTAAAGTTATGTGTGACCCTTGCCTGGGCTAGAGGGGATCTACCAGTGATTTAATCTCACTAGATACTCTGCAGATGGGTATTGGACTCCCACTGTTCTCTATAGTCTTCTACAAAGTGGGTCTTCACAATTTAGGCTCGGGTATTTTTTCCTTTGCCATATTTGCATTCTGTTATAGCCGTCTTTGGATCACCCAAGTTGGTGAGCTTCTTCTACGTGGACTTAGCTGTCTGTTTTTGTTGTTGTTTTGAGAGATGCTGATGTAATCTGATATTATCTTCCTCCATAACCGGCAGATGCTTAAAACTGACTATTTAGCTTGAGGTGTTAATTATGAATTGTTTGATGTTCTTCAAGTAACATTCTATTTTAGTTTATATGATATGAGTATATATCTATTGATTGGTAGCTTTATATTCTCTCAATTACTGTTCCTTTATAAGACATCACATCTGCTCTCATCCCCACAGAAGTATTCAATGGCAGACTGATGAACCTATAGGGTCACCAACTAGAAGAAGGGTTTCAGTGGGTGGGAGGTACAGTGGTGGTGGGAGGTAAAAGGGAGACAATGTCAAGGAATCCAGGAAGAAAAAGAATGTTTGGAAACTGATTGTGGTAGCAATTGTACAATTCTTCTTGATATGATTAAACTGTGGAATGATGGATGTATTCACTCCCAATTAATAATAATGATTTTATGTGTGTGTATAGTAAATGGCACCAGACCTGCTATTTCTGTCTTGCATGCATTCAGCTTTGCGGCAACACTTAACCATCCTCTGCCTGATTGATGTTCCTGGGACCCACCTTCCTTTGCTCTGTCATCCACCTGAGCTAGAAGTGCCTGAGCTTGAGACTTTTCCAGTGGTCCCATCTCATGCCGATTAAATTCCAAATAATCTTCTTGAAGCGTTTCTCCCTGGGTATGTTAAAATTATATTTTACTCTTCAATAATTTAATAATTTCTTCTTTTATTCATTGCAAATTAATGAAATCCAGAACAGTATGACATTTTCCAAAGACTATCACTTCTTCACAATAACCTCACTTTTCCTTATACATTCAAAGCTTCTAATGATTAAGAGTCTCTACACATGTTTATACCCACTTTCTTCTAGGCCTTACACAAGTAGACTACCATCTCATTTTGCATGACAGAATATTTACCAAATACTGACTTATCTTGGTTTCCCAAAGTCCTAGCCAAAAAAAGCACAAAAAACTTGAGGCAAGTCCCATTTTAACATTGTATTATCATATTGTGAATGCTTATGGGAATGCAAGTTTTGGCTTTTTTTTCTTAATAGTCAAGTCCCTCTGAAGAAAAATCAATTTCATTTAACTTTTATTTTTGCCAAGTAAATAATTGTCAGTATCATCAATTTGGCCTTTTAGTTCTGGGAGAATAGGCAGGGGAAAAATTATACATCAGAATTAAGAAGGGTATAGAATATCAGAAAGAGAGCGAGTCAAACAATTCTGAAATGCTAAGGAAAGAACTGAGCAAAAGACCAGGACCTGGTGCCTTGTCAATTGCGTAGGTTCAATGTGTGAGTTTCCAGACTTGTTGTAGAGAGTTAGAGAGGCTGAATCAAAATGGAAAGAGAAGATCTTCTCTCCTCTCCCTACTTGGGACTTCAGAAGAAGAGCATCTCCCTCTGAAAGTTTGCCTGCGGGGAAAGTTTTGAAGATAACTAAGCCAGGAGGGTGATAGGATGGCAGCTTGTAGCATTTCAAAGTATGCGTTGTTCAAGGTGCTGTACACTGTTCAATGTGTACATTGATTGTCTCATCTTCTTACATATTTTACTTTTTATAGCAATTACCAAAAATCCACCTTTGTAAAGATTAACCTCAGGTGGTGTGTTAGACAGGGTTCTCTAGAGAGATAAAACCAAATTGCTGATAATTTAATATATTTATTTATAAAGAGAATTAGATATATAACAAGAAATGAACTGTTAAATCATATACAGTTAATTTTTTATTTCAGGAATAAACAGTTAAATTACAAAGCACTACATATGGCTCAATGCAACTCACTCCGGTGAGAGAGTTGTGAGAGACTAGCAGTCCTTCAAGTCTAGTCTGCTGCCAGATCTTCCTCTACTTACAGAGAGAGCTAGGCTATGTCAGCACAGCAGCCAATCACAAGGCAGGTCACCAACTGCCAGTCAGGTCACCAACTACCAGTCCCCAGCTCCAGAGATGTCTTAAAGGGACCTCAACTTACAGTGACACAGTCCACAGGCTAGGCGTCCCACAGGTAGTGTAGCCTTTAAATTGAGGCACAGAACAAGCAAGTCAGCCGAGAGACAAGAAAGGCGAGGCTCACCAAGCCATTTATCTCTCTGCCTTTCAGTTAATCCCACTTGTGTTTATCAGCCAGGCTGGCACAATAAACGATCTCAGGTGGCATCTGGTACTATGTGCTACAGGTGTCAAGTAGAGTTCTCAAGAAAATTTTTAATATTTCATTGCACATTTGTGCATTCAATGCAGTACCTTCAGTGCATAGTTTGAAAACAGCAGATATAGAATGTTATCAGAGGAAAAGTTAGTTCTACAGTGCATGGGGGAGCCCTGATACATTTATTTCACTCTAGGATTTATACTTGATTAGTAACCTCAAAATTTGCAATTTATGCCCACTAAGCAGCATCATGGAGTAAAGCTAATGTTCCCATAAAGAGTACAGCCAATAAATCCTTATGTAACTGTTCAGTTTTCTAACATAAGAAGTCAACATATGTCAGAAACGAATCTATGGCTTTTGTTAAGTTGCTTGTTTTCTGTTTTGGTGTGTGCACTGTTTTGTCTTTGAGTGAGCATTCAATCTAAGTTTAAAAGGGAAGATAAAGTTTCCTGATAAGAAAATAGTAATTGTGAAGCGTTGCTTTGTCAGTTAAAACTACTTAAGAAAATAGTAATTGTGAAGCGTTGCTTTGTCAGTTAAAACTACTTAAATAAGATCCATTGATATATTTTAGTAACAGTGGAGAAAATATCCTAATAAAAAATTTAGTAGAATGTTTATTTCTGATATGAACAGTGTCTCTAATATGCAAATTAGAAAAAAAGAAACTGTACCCTTTTGTGTATGAAAATTATAAACCCACACATTATTTAAGCAATAATAAAAATGAAAGCATTTATTGTTGTAGCTACTGCTGAACATACGACTAAATTTCATGATATATAGATAGTTGTTTATTACTAAGAAGATCAAAAGGAATAATTGACCTATTTTATAATCAACATTCCTTTCTTTTCCTTCTACTTAGTGGTCAAGTGAAACTGCTTGGTATGGCTCCTCAGTTCTTAGCCTTTGTAACTCTCGCCAAATGATTTGGTGGAAGGAGTGTGCAGGTAAATGGTAGAGGGCTCTACTGCTGGATTTGGTCAGTTTTACTATTTCATTGGATATAAAATAATCCATCTCTCCAACAGGAACATGGAGAAATCCACAGCCACGGAGAAGAAAGAGCCACTCACTAAAACACTAAAACACTCACTAAGTAACTACCGACTCAAAAAACTCTGCTGGACAGAGTAGAGCGGTCCCTGTGAGTTTCCCTGTGAAACTAGCTTCTACCCGAGTAGAAAGCCCTGCCTTCCCACCCTGGAGCTGTTGGAGGTTTCCAGAGCCCAACGTGTAACCACGGAAAGCCACCACATGACAGCTGTCGGAGACAGAGCAGCTGTCTTCCAAGCCCACCAAACAAGTGAAGCTGAGAGCATTCAGGCGAGACCCTGGCTAGTAGAGTGGGGTGACCTCTGGGCATTAATGAGCACTAAAGGAACTCTGGAACACTTGTTCTAGAAGGGGCAAGCCTACTGATAGGCTATGTATCTGAGTGAGAAGAATGTGCGTGCAGGGCACTGTTGCAGACACAGGAATGTATCTGAAAGGTTTTCTGATTCTGACTGGTGGTAACCAGCCTGTCAATTGCCCTAGTAAACTACCAGGCATGAGTATTCTTTATTAGTTCCATGTGGCCATTGCAACAGATTATGAAACCCAGAGAAAAATAGGGTTAGTTAATGTCAGAAGAGTGCAAAAGAAGGTGGAGAGAGGCAGGATCTGCTCTGTGGCCACTGATTATGAGTTGGTGCGGATGCGGATTATCTTTCCCCTGGTGTGACTGGAAGGGTCACACCATGCTTCTTCATTCATTTGAATAGTTGTCTTACACAACATTCTAATTTATGAGCGCAGAACCCATACATGAATAAAATTTAAATGAAAGTAGACTATACAATACCAAATATCCAAAGCCATCATGGGAAGTTTATTATGAAAATTAATTTAGGTACCAATCTTCTTTACAGAATATAGAAAATTTTACTGGACATCTCTGGTGGTGCTGTTGGGTAAACTGTGGACTACCAAGCAAGGGTCAGCAGTTGAAATACACCAGTCACTATCGGGAAAAGATGAGATTGTCTGTTCCTATGGAGATGTACTCTCAGAATCCCTATTTAGGTTACTATGAGTTGGAGTTTGCTCAATAGGAGTGAGCTCGGAGCTTTTAGATTAAGTCCTACTTAGTGAAAATTATTTTTAATCTTATTCAAAATGATTATTTCACTTAAAATAATTTAACAGCTGTACTTTGAAGAAAACATCTACCAATCAACTAGTTTTGACGAATTTTTGAGACAATCAAAACTCATTCTGCGTAGCAAATGACAAGTCATTAAAAGTACTAACAAGTTAAGCAACAGAGTATAAAAACAGGATGGAATTTATTCTAAATATGAGGAGTGTAAAAAATTTGTTTTGTTCTGTGATGCTTCGTTAGTAATGATTTTACATATTTCTCTCAGTATTACTATTCTAAGTGAGTTATCTTAAATATTTCAGAAACAGTAGGCTTAATAAAATTAAATCGATCAATACATATGGCTAAATATTATTACATTAATTAAATTATTGTAATTTTCTATTAACTCAATTGTTTCAAAAAGCAAATTGGATTTGTTTGCTTTTTTAATAAAATGTCAAAATATTGCATGTGCTGCCATCTACCGGACATGAGTAGTCATAGACATGAATAAGGCAAATGTTATTTAAAAAAATTCCAATTTATTGCATGACAAATTGAGATAAAGTAACTTTAAAATATTTCTCATTTAACTTATAAAATGCATACATGTATGAAATATCCATATATTTCTGTGAGATAAAACTATGAGTTCCTAACACCATTCAACACATTGCACTGTGAATTTTGAAGAGTTTAGTAGGCTGTATTTGGGTTTTATGAATTCAAGAGTTAGATGCCTTAAGAATATGCCTAAGAATATGCCTAATTCTTGAGACATTTGGTTTAGAGGCTATAGTTAATTAGCATAATTATTTTGAAACTATGTTTATATTTGAAAATTACTGTTCATTTGCAGAGCTCTGGAATATATACAACAAATAACCACATTTCAAGCTATCTGTAAATATGCACAATTTTTGTTCTGTTATACATAATGTTGCTATGAGTCAGAGCCAACTGAACAACACAAGATAATATAAAAGAACAACAAGAGAATTTTGAGAATGAAGCAGATCTGTAGGAATAAAATTGTATGCCACTAAATCAAAACTAATATAACTATTGTGAAATTTAAATCATTATATCAATCATTTCATGAACTATGTCTAAAATAATCATGAAGCAAGTTGTATTTTACTCTACTGATGTTTCAAATATTAAATATTTTAAACAACACATTTAAAAATCATTCTAGTTAGTAACCACAATATCAATAACTATACAAACAAAGGCACTTCACCAGATAACAATATCGAGAAATTTTTAAAACTTCTGATAAAAAATAACTTAATTTTCTTTATATCACAATAAACAACAGAGAGAAAATAAGTGTAATTCAGAATATGATTAGAACAAATAAATAATTAACAGGCATTTTCATTAATTTAGCTAAAAATTCCCAACTTCTTTAATTATAGGATATTTGAACAATAAATATTGATTTAATACATTAGATAAGCCAAAGGCTATAATGAAAATATGATTTATTAAGTAATGATCTACATTCTGCTGCTAACATTATACTGCATAAAATGTCAATATTACTTTATGTAGAAATTTATTAGCAAATTAGAAAGTGTATAAAATGATTTATCCTTACAATTATTTTTAAATTACAATAAAATAAATAATAATATAAAATAGATGACTAAATCTATCATAATAAAGCTACAATGAATTGGTTCATCAAAAGAAATCTAGTAAAAATATGGATACCTGAACTTCTGACACTACTTAAATTCAGCAATGAAATTATAAGTTAAACAGAAAATTGTATAATGAAATAGCCCTAAACATTTTAGAAAACACGTAAAATATATATAACTTTGCACATCTATTGAGAAACCTTATAATTAAGAGGGTGATAAAGTACATGCAAAGATAACTAAGGCAAGGATACATACAATAAATATCATTGTAGATTATTACACTGTGTCCTTTGGAAAGATTGTTTGAGTCCTAATCTTGCAGCATGAATGTGACCTTAGAGAATCAATTTTTTTTCTTTTTGATGTTAACATGCTAAAAAACAGTAAGCTGGGTCCTAAATAGAATTGTTTTATGAATGATGTCATATAAAAATGTAAACAGATGCAGAGGAACATATGCATGGGGGATGGGCTATATAAAGGTCTATTTAGAAGTCAGATTTGTCTAATTTTTAAATATGCATTTTCTCAATTTCCATTCTAGAGTATTTTATGTAGAACTGCCAAACATCAAAGTTATGCCAGCACTGAGATAGCTCCTGGAATTATTGTCTTGAACAAACCAGACCAAAGAATATGACAGACATTGAAAAAATATTAAGAAAATTAAGCTCTATAATAACAATATAGTATCATGGAATGGTTAAGAGGAGCAATAAAGTATTAATTAAGTCACATAAAAAGCCTTAGAATCCCAATTTTGTTGATAGAACTTATACAATATTGAATTACTAATTACTCTTATCTCAGTTTCCATGCTGTAATACCTACACGTGATTTTTTTGTAAGGGTATAGTTAAAAATTGTATATGTATTAATTATAGTATAGAGACTGACAGTACTTACTAAATGATACCTATACATAACAAAATCTTTATCTTTTTGAGAAAGGGTGTAAATAAAGCACTCTTTTCAGTTAGCACAGTTGGATAAGTTCCTATTAAACAAAAAAGAACTTGTTTATATTTTGCTTCCCACCCAGCCTCTCCTTGTCACAAACAAATCAAAAAACAAAAACAAAAGCAACTTAACAGCAGCAAATGGTTTTAAATTTGTTTCTCCACCAGTGAAAAAATGTAAAATATTAGAATTCTAAAGTCTTTGCATAGTTTTGCAAAGGAAAAGGCCTCACTCAATGGGAGGACATTTGTTAGCAATTAAAAATGTATATCTATTTAGATGACCACTTTGTGACAATAAGCTTGATGTACCTTACAATTGGTATGCTCGGATTTTTTCCTGTCATACACATTTAACTGATCAGAAATTTTCATATCACTATCAAAAGTTTAAACGATATAAAATTTAAATACTTTTATGCTTCAGTAGTGTGAGGCTCCTGTCATTAACTCCTTTGTAGTATGTGTTAGTCTGGGTAGAGTAGAGAAACAAATCCATAGATACTCATATGTGTATGAGAAAGAGGTTTATATACAAGAGCAATTGAATAATGAGAAAACATCCTAGCCCAGTTCAAATCAAATCCATAAGTCCGATATTAGCCCATATGTCGGACAACACCAATCTATAAAGTCCTCTTCAGGCTTACAAAACATATGCAAAGATGCCAAATGCAGGAAGATCACTGGCCAGTGGGTGGGAAGTCTTGTGGGTCCAGTGTGTTGTAAGCATCTTCGTGCTGGCAGTAGTCTCCGTGTGGCTCCTCCAGCTCAGGGTACTAGCATTGTTCCTTGTGTCTTGTCTGCTTCAATGTCTCCCAGGGAATGAGCATGTGTTCCCATCTAGCTATAATCTGATTGACAGGCTAGACTCCACCCCTTCACTCTTAATCCTCTCAAATTGGCAACAGATTATGTAACTACCACATAGTATGATGAACAAGTTGGAGATTTTTATTTTCCTTTTAGAACTAAGGTTTGCTCCAGACTTGAAAATCTGATTTCATCGTTGTGACAAGAGTGAACTGTCCATATCCCAAAGGCCTTGAAGAGTGTAGATCATCTAGGGGTCAAATGAAGAAGTGGAAGGTGTTAAGGTTTTGTAGTTCCAGTAAGAAGCTTTCAGGGTTTCAGTGAGCAAAAAATACTACTGACTTGGGGTGGGGGGCGGGGATTCTGAGTATTCTGCAAAGTTGCTATGGATCACTGAGTTCATCTCTTAGAATATTTTATTTATCCTGCTCAACTGGGGAAAAACCCAACAACAATAATTATAACCCATGTTATAGGGTGAGTCCATTACAAAGGATCATCAGCAAGAATGTGTGGTTTTGCTCAATGTCTTGGCTTATCTCTTAGTTTTAAACCAACTTTGATAGTATTGCTTAACCCACAGCCTATTATTCATTTCCTTTGATTACTCTGTAATTAGGAAAAATCGTTAGGATTTTGTATTCATACACCTTGAAGACTTGGTGTGGATGTGCGTGCTTTTAAGTGCCTTAAGAACACTTGAAAAATTACATAGAATCTTAGATAATTTTAATTTCTTCTTGCATATAAGTTAAGCACAGCATTATGTATTTCATTTAAAAGCAGACAGAAACATTTGTGCATTAGCGTATCTAGCATTTGGGGGAAGTTAAAAAAAAGCAATAGCTGCTCTCATTCATGAATTCATGTTCATTGACTCTGTTATGAGACTGGTGTTTAAGGAGATTAAGCAAGTGGGTTTTAATCATGGTAAGCTCTATGACATGAGTTTGGCACAAAATATTTTGTATAGAAAATATGTTGAAATCGTCGAAAGGAAAAATGCCTTGTGTTAGTCAGAAGAAGAAGAAATAAAGTAATTCTGGTATTTATGAATCACTATCAGCAGTTTTAAAATATTATCATCAAATATTGATAGGTCACATAGTGTGTAGAGAACTAATGTAAAAATGAAAGTAGTTATCAATGTTGGGATTTGGATTAATGCCAAATCATTCAGACATGGATTTTAAATGAATAGCATTTTTTATTAAAGTAAATAATTTAAATCCTCTTAAATATTAAAATGCATAAGTATAAATTAAAAAACAGTGATTATGCTAATCTTATCCTAACAGGTACTCATTGATTATTAGATTATATGATAAAGTTTTCACTTGAAATAAAATAGCTAATCTAATAAAACCAACACTCTTAAGTGTTTAAATTCTTAAAAAAAATATATATACATATATATATACTCAAATTCACTGCCATTGAGTCAATGCTAATTAACCCACATTCCAAAATCCAATACTAATGCAACCCACATTCCAAAATCCTCATGACACATAATTGTTTACTGGATTAGAAAGTTTAGTCTTTCTACTACGAAGCTGCTGGTGGTTTTGAACTGCCAACCATGTGGATTGTCGCCCAACATGTAACCACTACACCATGAGACCAACATAGATGCTGTGTTATCATAAGTCTAAAACTAATGCATGAAAACGAAAGCCAGTTCATAAAATGGATTTAATTATATTTATATCTTTTGTTATACTTACATCTTCTTTAGGCATCCATTTTAAAAACTTTTAGAAATTTATGAAAATTCTAATTTGACAGCTTCTTTGTCTTTTTTAAAAATCATTTTATTGGGGGCTCATACAATGCTTATCACAATCCATATATACATGAATTGTATAAAGCACAATTTGTACATTCGTTACCCTCATCATTCTCAAAACACCTGCTCTCCATGTAAGCCCCTGGCATCAGTTCCTCATTTTTAACTCCTCCCTCCCCACTCCCTCTCCGTTTTTCATTTATCTTCTAAATAAAGAAAACCATCATAAAACAGCTTAAGTTGCAAGTCCTGCATTGATGAACAATCTATTCATCAGCAAAATGAATGAGATTGCCCTTTTTTCCAAAATCATTTTTTGGGGAGCTAATACAGATATCATATCATTTCAAAGTTTAATCACATCAAGCAATATTGTATAATTGCTACCAAAATCAGTTTCAAGACATTCCTTTCCTTCTTGAAATCCTTGACATCGGCTCCCCTTTATCCTCACCACCACCACTGTAGCTGCCAGAAACCCTCATTCTACTGGCTTTCCTTATACGTTCTTCAATCCTGCTTTTCCTATACTGAAAAATAGAAAAGTATATAACCAAAATCCAAGAGGGTCACCTCTAACGAAACAATACATCTGAGATAAACCCAGTATGAAATAACAAAAACAAAGAAACAAACAAAAAATATCAAAAGTGTTGAAAACCGAATCAGGGCCAATGTGCAACACAGGAGGGGATCAAGGGAGAACGTTTGAACCGTTCAATTCAGGTGTATCATTTTGAATTTCTATGATCATCTCGCAAATGCAGGTGAAAAGTAGAGTTCCATGTGATAGACTGTCAGTGCCAAAATTGGTAGGAAGGTTGGCATATGGTGGCAAAGTCTGACGTCAGCAGCATAAACATCAATGTCGGGCAGCTGATGCTGATCGTGGTGATTATTTTCTATTTATCTTTTATTTATGTATGTATCTATTTACTATTAATTCGGAGTTAATACATATATCATTCCATCGTTCCATCACTTCGAGCAGAATGGTACAATGGCATCCATAATCAGTTTTCAACCGTACTTTTTCTTCCTGGACTCCTTGACACCTTCACTCCTTTAGCCCACCAAACACCCCTGTACAACTCCCCCACAGAAACCCTTAATCTACTTGCTGTACCTGGAGGTCCCTCAGTCCTGGGTTTCATTTACCAAAAAGCAGAAAAACATATAACACAACTTCAAGAGGGTGATTTCCAATGACATATGTCCTCGGAGATATGCCCTAAGACGAAATAATACCCAAAACACAAAATAAAACAGAATGTACACCAGAGGTTTGCCGAAATAATGCATAATTTAATATGGTGTATAGGGCGGTGATGTAGCAAGACCATGCGTGTCCTCTTACCAGCAGTTCAACAATCATGGTACAGCTGTCTTCCCCTCCCTCAGATGCCATGTATTTTTCCACCTTAAGTCCTCAGGGTACAAGTTTGTCTGAGGAAGAGTTAAGTTCACCCAATAGAGTTTCCTCATGGGTTCTCACTGATGCAGCCTCTGGAGCCTGGTATACACCTTGAAGATCAAGAGCTCAGTGTCCCAGCATTCCATGGCACCTGGCTTGAGTCCCCAGGGTGCACCCAGAAGCCGGGTCAACGTGGCCCATTCGGTGGATGGTGGTGATTGTCTTCCTCCCACCCGTGATGTCAGAGAAGATCAGAGTTCATCCCTAACTCACACAATTTACAGAATTATACAAGACACATCTCTCCAGTCATTTAATAACTTTCCGAGATTGTCCTTAGCCCGACTTGCCACAGAGAAATATATCTATATCAAAACTTTTAAAACTACATAAAACTATATATATGTTTTGTGTAATGTATATTCATAGATTTACCTTGGCTGTAGAGACTGTCCTCGTATCACACTTAAGGGCTTGAGTTGCATGCTTTCTCCATGTACTTTCTCCATCCTCTTGTTGTAAAGCTCTTTCTTACACATCTGTAAGTGTCTGGATTTGTTTCTCTAACAAATGACCTACCACAGTCATCCAACAATTGTTGCAGCAAGGAACCGCCAGAAGTTTAGGAAAGATTCAGAAGAGTACATGGAACAAATGATGTCATTGCTGACTTCAGACTGACCTTGACTGAAAGCAGGGAGTAGCAGAAAGATGTTTACTTGTGTGTTATTGACTACGCACAAGTGTTCAGCTGTGTGGAAGCCGAACTATGGCTAGCCTTGAGAAGCATGAGAATTCCAGTACATTTCATTGTACTCATGCAGATCTTGTGCATGGATCAAGGGGAAGTTGTATGAACAGGATAAGGTGCGCTTCTGGGGTGCATGCTGTCATCATACGTGTTCAATCTGTATGCTGAGCCAATCATCTGAGAAGCTGGATCATATAAAGAAGAATGGGGCATCAGGATTGGAAGAAGGCTTATTAATAATCTTCCCTACACAGATGACATAACCTTGCTTGCTGAAAATGATTAGGACTTCAAACACTTACTGTTGCTGATTAAAGATTGCATTGTTCAGTATGGATTATAATCTCAGTGTAAAGTAAACCAAAATCTTCACAAGTGATCCAATAGGTAACATCATGATAAACAAAGAAAAGGATGTTAAAAATAACTATCCCTGAGATAACCATAAAATCCAAATCCACAGACATTGAGTAGATTACAATTTGAGAGATATGGGTAAATTCTTAGTACTTAAAAAACATTCCAGACATCTCTGGCATATTTAATGCAAGGGAATTGTTAATTATCTTCTTTGCTGACCCTTTCAGAAATTAGTAAATATTTGTCTGTTCTGATTATTGTTATAATTCCATATATACAACTAAGAAATATGGGTTTGATTATTGTACCTAGTTTTCTTTAGTATTGAGGGTGAATGAGATTTTTTTTCAAAACAGCTATGAATAACTATAAGTTTCACCGTATTGTTTCAAAAACAATCTTATATTAATGAAAAAACAGCAAACAGGGAGGGGAAAAATGAGGAACTGATGCCAGGGATTCAGGTGGAGAACAAATGTATTGAGAATGATGAGTGCAATGGATGTAAAAGTGTGCTTTATGCAATTGATGTATGTATGGATTGTGATAACAGTTGTATGAGCCCCTAATAAAACGATTAAAAAAAACACCAAAGACTTTTAATATGTTATCTTATGGGGATGTAACATATTATGTTACAGCAGAATAGAAGTGCACAGCATATCAGCTTTATATATACACATACGTTGCTCTTCTTTTCTCTTATTTATAAATTCTATGTTTTTATTCTAGGAGCCCTGGTGGCGTAGTGATTACTCAGTAGACTTCCATCTGCATGGTCAGCAGTTCAAAATAGCCAGCAGCTCCATGGAAGAAAGGCTGGGCTTTCAATCCCATAAACAGTTACAGGCTCAGAAATGTACAGAGGATCACTATGCATCAGCATTGATTGGAGAAAGTCCAGATAATCAAGGTAACAATGAATATATGTTGCATAAAACATATGCAGTTTTCAACGTTTAGATCTAGATAAATTTCTCTTTGGCAACTCCGGCTAAAACCATTCTCAGAATGTTGTTAAATGACTGGAGAGGAGATGTGCCTTGTATAATTCTGTAAAATGTGTGAGTTAGGGATGAACTCTGACCTTCTCTGACGTCACAAGTGGGAGGAAAACAATCACCACCATCCACCAAATGGGCCACATTGACCCGGCTTCTGGGTGCACTCTGGGGATTCAGGCCAGGTGGCATGGAATACTGTGACAATGAACCTTGGATCGTCAAGGTGCACAGCAGGCTCCAGAGGCTGCATCAGTGGGAGCCCGTGTGGAAACTCCATTGCACGAACTGGACTCTTCCTCAGACAAACTTGTAACCTGAGGCCCTAAGCTGGAAAAATACATGGCATCTGAGGGAGGGGAAGACAGTGGTACCAAGATTGCTGATCTGCTGGTAAGAGGACAAGCATTGTCTTGCTACATCAATGCCCTATTTCACTGTATTAAGATATGTGTTATTTTGGCAAACCTCTGATGGACATTCTGTTTTATTCTGTGTTTGTTCATCTTAGGGTATATCTCTGAGGTGATATGTCATTGGGAGGGGCGGGGTGGTTCACCCTTTTCGAAGTTTTGTTATATGTTTTCTGGTTTGGGCTAAATAAAACACAGGACTTAGGGACCTATAGGTACAGCAAGTAGAATAAGGGTTTCTGTGGGGGGGCTTGTACAGGCGTGTTTGGTAGGCTAAACGCGAGATGGTGTCATGGAGTCCTGGAACAAAAAGCGTGGTTGGAAACTGTGGGTGCCATTGTACAATTCTCCTTGAAGTGATTAAATTATGGAGTGCTGTGATATTATATGTATTAACTCACAATTAATAATAATTTTAAAAATATAGATACAGGTATTTATCTTGCTTTGATCCATAACCAAAAAGCCGTCAGGAGATCAAATCAATTATTGCATTGGGTAAATCTGCTGCACGTGGTGAAAGGAAGGATTTTACTGTGAGGGATAAGGTTTACCTGACCCAAGCCACGGTGTTTTCAATTACCTCAGAGACGTGTGAAAGTTGGACATTGAATAAGAAAGAGCAAAGAAAAATGATAATGCTGGTGCAGAATATTGAAAGCAATATGGCCAGGCAAGGGAATAAACAAATCTGTTTTGGAAGAAGGACACCCAGAATGTTCCTTAGAGGCAAAGATGGTGAGACTGCCTCACATATTTTGGACATGTTCTCAGGAGACACTAGTTCCTGGAAAAAGACATCCTACTGGGTAGAGTAGAGGAACAACGAACATGAGCAAAGTGCTCTACAAGATTAATTCACACACAGCTGCAGCTATAGACTCAACCATCACTGTGGCGATGAGGGGGCAGTGCCCGGCGTTGGCTTTTGCTGCAGCTGTCCATAGTATCTCCATGAGACCTTATCAAGTGGGCACCTCCTGGCAACCAAAGCAGCACATTTCCTAGTTTCATACATTAGTTTCTAATGTGTTTCCGTCTGTACGATTCCAATCCCTGAGTAGAAATGATCTTGAATTCAAACAAACTAAACTAAGTCAAACTCACTGTCCTGGACACTTTGGACTCACCTGGACACTTTGAAACCAAATTGAGCTGGCCCTGTGAGTTTGTTTGTTTCTTGTTAAGTACATGCGTTGAGGCTAGCGGCCCAAAGTGTAACCCATTCTGCTGCCTGAGCTCTTTTAAAAGTCAAATATACGCTGGGAATTACGAAGCTATGTGATTTAAAGCATCAAGTGCGAGGCTACTAACAAAAATGTTGGCAGCCCAAATCCACCTGAAGGGGCTCTGTGTCTGAAGTAATCTGTGTCTGAAATTATGTCTCCTTTGTGCCCACCTGTGGTTGCATATGTCAGAATTTACCTGACAATGAAAATTTCTATCTTGTAATTTTTACCATTTCTTTATGAAAATTAATTGTATTAATTACAGAACTTAAATGAACCTGGCTAAAATGTTTAGTTCTATGAGCTTGAGCAATTGTATATACCTTTATAATCTATTTCTGGTCAATGTGTTCATATTTTTCTTACTTGAGACTTCCTTAAACGTCCTCGCTCCACCTCCACCCTCAGAACTTAAAAATCTCTAGGTAATTTTTAACAAACAGCACTTGATGTTTGACACACAAGCTTTATTTATATTGGTCTAGTCTACAGCACCATTTCTTTATGAAATGAACAGTTTAGTGAAGACAACGTAAACCATGATCATCTGAATTATCTGTACACTACAATTAGCTAAATTTACAACTTTGCATTTGCATAGTACAGCCAAAGTTTTAAATACCGAAAGTACAAGAGTAAACCGGGTAGAATATGGAAGAAATTTACCTGGGCAATTTAGAAGGTGAACTTTCAAGAGAGTTCTTGTAAAAACTACAGTAAATACAGCAAAATAGAGGACTAAAAAAAGAAAACAAAACTGGGGAAGAGCTCATTGTAAAAATACAGCTCTTTTAAAAAAATCATTTTATTAGGTACTGATAGTGCTCTTATCAAAAATACAGTTCTACATAAGATATTTGAACTTTTGTCTTTAGAACAATAGAGAAAAACACTCACTTAAAAATAAAGAACAAATAGAATTTTCAGTGGTCTATTAGATATCCTAAATTTTTTTAAAAATTTAAACTGCAGCAGACATTAGTATGAAGGATTTTTTTTTTAAAAGAAGAATGAAATCAACCTCTCATTACAAAAAGTCTGGAAGCACAGATTGCTGATTTCCCTTAATCTAGTGACCTTGTCTTGTCAATGAAGATACTGCTAAAAGAAAGCTCGACATTTTTAAGTCAAAGAATACAATGTAGCTCAAGTGATCAGATTTTAATTTTGAAAAATAAAACATACTATGAAAGCATTTTAAGCCATAAGTAACTATAAGTGAATGTGAACAAAAATGGTTGTCTGCTTACATTACGTGCAAACAGGAATTCACACTTGTTTTTAAGGACATTTGAAGCAGTGATGTTGTAAACATTTCAAATATTCATTTAACTCCCCTATCCATGTTGGCCTTTCACCCAAAGAAAAATATATGGCAGCCTTTTTCAGTCTGCTACTCACTAACAACTGTGATGTAGTCTTCTTTACCTCAGCCCATGTGACAAAGTAACTCTTTGAAGGATATCCCACAAAACTAAGATTAAGATAAACATTTCAGAGTTAGATTTTTTTTCCCTCATTACCCAGCCATATCAATAGAGATGGATTATTCAGTCTAGTTTCTTCCTTGTCCAAGAGTATATCTCAGTTAGGGAGAAAAAGTAACACATTTCTCCTTCTACAACTCACAAGATAATTTTATATTAAAAGTGATGGTGTCAAAAGTAAAGTTGAATAGATGACAATGATTCTGAGATCCCTTTATTATAGAGGATTTCAAAATACAGATCATTCTGGTTGACTATTTTGCAAAATAGCACATTTTTTTCCTAAGAGAGTCACTTAAACACAAATTCAGGTAAAGAGACTGAGTTATTTTTCCCAGTTTAAAATAAACTGCCTGTTTCCAACTGGTTTAACCGTCCTCAGATCAGACTTCATGTCTAAATTTTAGGCAAACCTCATGCTTCTTAGTCAACGGGTCAGACGGATTTGGAAATTAAGTGGTCCAAATTAGGAGATAAAAGAACACTGTTAAAGCTGAGATGGTTTTAAATAAAGCAAATAACTTTAAATAATGAATGCTAAATATAGCATTCTATTTTGGGACAATATGGCTTAAAATGCTTTTTAAAAAACCATGTTTATTCACAAACACAGTTGTCTTGTTCTGAAAAGCAATGGAAAGTGTGTGCCTTGACTAGTAAATTTAACACTTTTGACCAAAATATCACCTTATTACAAATTGTGCTTCATGCACTGCACTGATTTTTTTTAAGATGTAGATTTTAATATATTATTTCTTTTTTGGACTTGAGCAGGAAGCGGAATGAGAAGATCCAGAAGATGGCCTCTGGCACCTTTTGTGAGACCATGACCTCCATCATGTTTGTGATCACCAGGTGAAGAAGATCCAGAGCGACTTCTCTTTCTGTTCCTCTCAGGAGAAAAGAAGATCCAGAGCGACTTCTCTTTCTGTTCCTCTCAGGAGAAAAGGATGACCTTGAATAAGATATCTTTCGAGGAGAAGAAGAACCCTTGTGGGACCTGGAAGTGGATCTTGATTTCAACCATGAGATTGCAGATGCTCTTGGGACCTGGAACGAGATCTTGGCTGCAAACTGGAAGAACTTCTTGAATGGGACCTGGACTTAGACTTTGAACTTGAGGGGAGGATGGAGATCATGAATATGCTGATTGAGACTTTAAACAACTTCATCTACCGGATGTCTTTTTATTACTATCTTTTATGTCACTGGAATCAAGATTATATTTTGACAGAGCAGCATCATATTCTTCCTCATCCACACCTAATTTATATTTGAAAATATCTCCACCCCCCTCTTCTTCTCTCTCAGATTTTTATCTTCACCTTCCTTTAAAACAGATGCAGGACCAACTGAATTGATATTTTTTTAATGTTCATATTCACCACCAGATTCTTGTCTTTCTATAAAGTCAACATTTTCTCTTTCACTTAAACAACTGCCATAGTCTTTCTTGTAATTTAGCAAACTTTGCATTATTACATATATTACATTCTGGCTCATTTCACATTATTGCACGTTTTACACTGCCAATCATTAGCACTAAATAGGCCTTGGCTTTTTCTCTGCAAGTGTCTTTCCTATGTCAGTGCCCCTGGCTTTCATCATCTTAGCTTGAGTTGTTTTCTCTCATGCACCTTAATTGGATCTTTTAGCAAAATATATGTTTACACATTTTTTTTGTCTGGACAAATCCCATCCCCGTCACTGACTCAGAAATTCATGGTCGACCTCTTGGAGAATTTTTGGAGTTTTTGGCTGCCAACAGCACAGTCACCTACAGCTACATCCTCGAGTTTAGGAGGAAGAGGGCATCCTAAACTTCTGAAAATTTTAGTTGATGCTCCATGCTTAGGAGACTCACAGAAATTTTTCCTTTAAATATTACTTTTGACCAATCTTCTACTCTTTTATTTTGGCAATCCACTTAGATATAGAAGGGGGTACCACCCTCCCACTACCAAAAAATAAAAAACCCACAGGAAAAAAAGTTCTGCTGAGCAGAACTTTCATAGTATGCCTTCTTCCCACTAGGTGAGCATCAAACAACACACTCTGAGTTAGTTCACCCAGTGCCATCGCCAGGGAATGTTCTCTCTGGTCACAGTGAACTTTTTGTAAAAGCAGTTTTGCTCAGACATTCAGTTTTTGTGATGGCCAATTTAAGAGAACAGCACGCTGCTGTGGTATTTTGATTCCTGCTCAGAAAAAATGCCGCAGAAACTGTTGTGATATTGAACACAGCTTACAAGGACAGCACTATGGAAAAACTTCAATTGTAGGAGTGGTTCCTCATTTCAAAAAAGGCAAAATGTTGAAGTGGATGTCCTTTAACTTCCCAAACATAAAAAAAAATGGAGTTTGCTTCGCCAGGTCAGAATATTAATCAAGCTTTCTATTTAGTAGTTCTGAAAAGATTGTGTAATAGTGTGTGACATAAAAGGCCTGGTTTGTGGTAGACAGGGGACTGGTTTTGCCACCACAACAATGCACCTGCTCACAAAGCCATCTCAGTGTGCCAGGTTTGTTTTGTTGTGTTTTTTTTTGGCAGAAAACAGCATGCCTTCTTGCCCCACACACCTTACTCACATGACCTTGCTCTGTGTGATTTCTTTTTATTTCCACAAATGAAGAGGGATATGAAAGGACAGTGATTTGATGATGTAGAAGAGGTGGCGGGGGGAAAAAGAGGGAGATACTATCAGCCAATCAAATAGATGAGAGTGAAAAATGTTTCCAAGAATGGAATCACAGATTTGACAAATATATTAAGTGTAATGGAGAGTACTTTAAAGGTGATAACGTTTTATTAAAAAAAAGAATATTAAATACAAAGCTTTGAAAACATTCCATTTTGGGGGGGTATGCCCTCATATGCTTGACTACTTTCTATTGTCACAGGAGCCTCAATTTTTTTCTATTTTAATGTTCAAGCATTTCTTTTTAGCTTAGGTATTTTATACTGACTGCATGTTTACTGGTTTTGCCTCCAATGTTCAGATTTTTAAGGCGTTATCAGTTATTTAGGTGCTTTATGTAAAGCATTATTAATCTTTTTGCATTCCATTTCAATATGTCAGATTTTCTCTGATTATAATACAATATGTTTGATGCTTACTTCCAAAAAAAAAGATAAATAGGAGAAAAGGAAGTGAATTATCAGCATTTAAAAAATCTGATTTAGGCTTAGCTATATGATATTTTCCTCCTTAGCGTTTATTTTTATAGGTTAGAAAAAACAATAATAAATTATTTTTAAGTATTTTTGGTTATTACATCTCAGTTTCATTAACCAAAATCTGTAGAATCATAAACACTTAAGAGAGAAATTACATATACAGTGAACCCTCGTTTATCGCGGTTAATCGGTTCTAGACCCTACCGTGATAAATGAAATTCCGCGAAGTATGATTCCTTATTTGTAAATCAAATATTTTTGTAGTTCATAAAGGACATGAAAAAACACCCTTTAGTCACCATTACACTCGTATTACCCAATTTATTAAACGAAAAAGGGAAAATACAGTAAAACATTTTGGACGTTACAATTATCATTTATAAGTGAAAGTAGCCATAGCACGGATGTTTTTTTCCTCTTTACGGATGGAGCGAACAGAAGACTCATTCAAGTCGAAATAGCGTGCAACCTCCACGATTTTCTTGCCATCTTTGATCATATCCAAAAGTTTTACCTTTTCCTGGATGGTGAGCATCTTCCTCTGGCGCTTATTTTTATTGGCAGAAGCAGCTCATTTAGGAGCCATCATAGGGCTTAGATAAAATTTCTTAAAAATCACAAACAATTACAGTACACTGTACAAAAGCAAAAATGCATCTGCTACGTAGCTCCGATATGTAGCGATGCAGACAGAAGCGTGTACAGTATGAGCCAATCAGTGGCAGTAATGACAGAGCATGCTCTGTTACGCAAAAACCGTGATAGAGTGAAGCCGCGGAAGTCGAAGCGCGAAGTGGCGAGGGTTCACTGTATATAACTGAGTTTTTTCAAAGTGTTCCATTAGGGTCATGTTATTTTATTATTTGAAATTGTCAAAGTAGTGAAAATTGTTAGTTGATCTACTCAATAAGAATGTTAGGAGGAGGGCAAAAGTGGGGGAGAAGGGAGAGAAAGGTGGAACCAATTGCAATGATCAAGTACAGCTCTCACCCCATCCCCACCACTGCCGGGAGATGAGCAACAGAACCGTGGGTGAAGGGAGAAAGCTGATGGTAGAAAATATGAAAATAGAAATAATAAATTATCAGGGGTTCACGAGAGTGCGAGGGTGGGCAAGGGAGGAATGAAAGAGGAGCTGATACCAAAGGCTCAAGCAGAAAGAAAATGTTTTGGAAATGATGATGGCAACATCTGTACAAATGTGCTTGATACAATTTGTGTTATAAGAGATGTAAGATCCCCAATAAAAGAGTTTATTTTAAAAAGATTCATTTTAAACATTATTTATGTATTTACTCATAGATGATCACTTTAATCCTTAATTTTAAAATGCATTTATTAAAGATTGGGGCTACTTTGAAAAGTCCTTAGGGTTTTTCTTCTTCCTTCAGCATATTTTAAGCAGTTCTTTGTTTTCCACTCTGCAATATGCTGAGTTTCAGTGTGTTGCGAACTGAACTACCCATGTTGTTGATCTACTGCTATCAGTCCCTCTTAATGTTGCCAGAACAGAATAAAAAGTAGTCGTCTGTGATCGCAGTCTTGCAGCTTTAAAAAATAAACTTTACAAAGGGGTATTGGAGACTGGTTGGCCAAAAATATACTACTAAAAATAGTCTGGGCAATGTCTTAGAATGTGTAAGCTACATAGAAAAAGCAAAGATTATGATTTTAATAGCTATAACTATATAGCAGTATGAATACTGACTATAGTGCCTGGATAAATAATTTCTGCTTATAAATTTATTAAAATGTAAATAATTATATACTGTGATCAAGTACTGGTGGTGTGCTTGGTGTCGGCTGTAACATGTAGAAAAACGAGTTTGAAATCTCCAGCGGCTCCATGTGAGAAAGCCGGGGCTTTCTACTCCCAGGAACAGTTGGTTACAGTCTCACAGTGAGTTAGCATTGACTCATTGCTGGTGAGTTTGTTTTGGTGTATTATCAAGTACTATGTCAATGTAGTATGAAAAACACAATCAATCTTAAAATAAATGTAATTTACATTTTATCTTTGCTGTTGATAGGTGTTATTGCAACATTTCCAACTCACTGGAATAGCAGGAAGCAAACAACAAAACCCTACCTGGTCCTGCACCATCCTCACAATCCTGATAGGGGGTGGGACGAAGCTTTAAAGAATCAGAGGGATGTTGTGTGTTTCTTCCATGCTGTACTGCACCCTGGGTGGCTCATCCCTTCCTTGTGATCTTTTTGTGAGGAGCTGTCTAATTGTCTGCCGACGGTCTTTGGGTCTCCATTCTGACACTCCTGGTTTACATCCTTGGTTTCTGTCAGCACCTCCTGATCACATGGGTTGGTGTGCTTCTTCCGTGTCGGCTTTGTTGCTTCCCTGTTAGATTGCCGCTTGTTAACTTCAAGCCTTTAAGACCAGAACCCAGACACTAGATCTTGTCATCTGCTTTCTTCACCACATTAGCTTATGCACCCATTTTGTCGTCAGCGATCGTGTCAGAAAGGTGAGAATCACAGAGTGCCAGATCATTAAAACAAAGTGTTCTGGAGTTGTGCTCAGGACCTTTCTTGGCATCTACAATCATTAGAGACATTGCTCTGTACTTGTCCATGTTGCTAATTTCTTTGCCTGGTTTATGTGTCAGAAGCATAGTTGAGTTTGGTCCTATATTTTCCATTTGTGTATTGTAGAATAGTTTATATAAAATTGGTATTAAGCCTTCTCTAAATATTTGATAGAAATCTCTTGTGAAACCATCTGGTCCCTGACTTTTTGATGTTGGGAGGGTTTTAATTTTTTTAATGACTGGATCTATTTTTTTCTCATAGTATAGGCTTGTTGAGATTTTCTACATCACTCTCTGGTAATTTAGGTAAATGATGAATTTCTAGAAATTATGATTTTTCAATATTATGAAAAATTGTATTCCACCAAATGTGATAATCTAGAAGAAATGGATTAATTTCTAGAAATCTATACCTTCTTCTACAGCAGTGTTTCCCAAAGCAATAATGGCTCTTGGAGCGTTGGAATGATCCAGGGGACTGAAGATGCTGCTACCTATACTTTATCCTGGATTGTGAGCTGTAGTACAAATGGCTCTAATTGCTATGTGGCACTGAGTAATTAGTTTGTTTGTTTTCTTTCTTTCTTTTGAGAATGGGGTGGTAAAGCCAATACGTTTGTGAGTATATGTTTTATAGTATACTGAAGTAGGCCTAGTATTTCAATTTCATTTAATGTGGATCATCTTTCAATCCAATTACTCAAGCAGATAAACTGTTCAATCCTCCCCTAAACTCTCAAGCTGAAACATTGAATGAAGAATTTGTGCTTATTTGGCCCATATCAACAAACTCAGACTGATCCAAATTCATTGTGGCAGTTGTATAATCTCCTGTCAACTTGTGAAGGGGTGCAGTCTAGCCTGTCCACCAGGCCATAGCCAATGAGGCCTCCATGTGGGTATGGACTTCTCCTGAGGATGTGGGGGACTCCTGTAATCATCCCTGGAGGTGGGAGACATTCTCTCTTTCATCTTTCTGCTGACAAGACAATTGGAGTGACACTGATGAAACCAGAGCCCTGGGGCTGGAGGAACCACATGGAGACCCACGCCAGTGCTGAGATAATTGCATTGCCACTGGATCCACAAGACTTTCCATGCACTGGCCTGATCTTCCAGCAGTTTGCATCATTGCATGTGTTGCGTGAGTCTGAAGAAGAAATTATAGACTGGTATCGGACATATCAGCTAACATCAGACTTATGAACTTGATCTGGACTGGACTGGGATGTTTTCTTAATGTACAATTGCTCTTTGATATAAAGTTCTCTCTTACACACATATAAGTGTCTCTGGATTTATTTCTCTAGTTAACCCAGACTAACACACTTATGTTCCTTGCACCAATACACCATACCAATAACCATTCCTACAAATGTTCTCCAGATTTCTCTTGGTACATTTCTGTCTGTCTGTCTCTAGCAATTCTTTAGGAGTATAGCAAACACACGTCTTCCTAGGTTACCAACAATACTTCTCTAAAACTATATAAAAACATCAATATAATTTCCCACTTTTCATAGAATATTGAATATGGAAAGATAATTACTGTGAGTTTCCACACAGTTAAATTGTTTGGCATAGTCAATAAATCACAAATAAAAATGTTTCTGTTATTTTTTGCTTTAAGTCAAGCTTCATTGGTGACAACATGAATATTGCTTATTCCATGACCACCTTCTTGATGGATCTTGAAGTTGTGAAAGCACACTGTTTTGCCCTGCCGGAACAATCTTAAAACCATTTTTCCTCGCATGTAGTATTAATTATATAGTTCAGATAATTTAGATATTATCATTCTGTGTGACACCTTTAGAATGAGCAGAAATATAAATGTCTTCCAATTAGCTGGCCAGGTATTTCACATCTTTTTCCAGAGTCCAGTTAGTACTTTGCATGCTGTGTCTGTTTACTGAAACAATTCAATTGGTATTCTATTGATTTCTGGAGCCTTGGGTTTTATTTTGTTCTGTGTTTTTAACTAATGCGTTTAGTGCAGTAAAAAATGTCTTCCTTTAATATCATCAATTCTTAATTATATACTATTTTCTGAAATATTTAAACATCAACCCATTCTTTTTGACACAAGAATTTCATCTTCTTACTATGTGTCCAGTATTGTTCAATATTCTACACACAGAATCCTTCCACATTTCAAGTTGAAGCTTGAATTTTCACTTCATTTTTTTTTCAGCTTGACAAATGCCAAGAATGTCCTTCCCTCTTGGCTTTCTAACTCCAGGACTTTACATCCTTGAATCACAAAACTTTACTATGTCTTATGAAGCTATCTTTAAAATATTCTCACCTGTTCTTTAATTTCATCCTTTCTTTCATCCTCTTAACTACCCTAGATTCAAGAGAATTTTCCAAAATCTCTTCTGACATCTGTTTTAGTCTTTTAGTTCTATTTGTTTTAATGACCCTTTGCTTTCTTCGCGTATGATGTTCTTGATACGGTCTCACAGCTCCTCTAGGGTTCAATGTGCCAAGTGCACTTTTTACATTGCCTCTAAATTCAGGGGAATTACACTCAGGGCTATCTTGGCTATATTTTATCTCTTATCTTATTGTTTACATTGATAAAAATGTTTAATGTGAAAGTCCTAGCTTTGCTTCTATCACCGAGGACATACTTTTCAACAACCTCTTTGTTCGCAACATCAGTAATCATCACTGCATCCTGAGAACATGTTTGATCAGTTTCAGGCGTAGTAGAAATCTTCAATTTCTTTATGTGTGACTTTAGCATTGTACTTCAGGATAAATCTTGAAAGTTTTTTTTTAAAGATGAATGTGAAGCCACTCCACTTTACTGTGCCATTCCCCATATAGTTGACTATATGATTGATTCAAAATGCCCAATGTCATTCTGTTTCAGTTCATTAATATCTAGGATACTGAAATTTATGTTCTACATTTAATTTAATATTTCAATATAGTGGATTCACACTTCCTACTTTCCATATTCTGATTTATATATATATATAATTTTGAGTCTTGATCAAAGGAACTGTTAAGTATCAGATTTACTGATGTTGCTCTTTGTAATACATGGAAAAATAAACCTCCCCAAAATTGTTCAAATCAGAACCAGGTGCTATTTTAGAAAATATTGTGATAAGACTTATCTCTAGGTATTATAATTTGCTATCAGCTACTTCTAGGCCAAATATAGAGGAGCCCCAATGGAGTAGTGGGTTATACTTTGGGCTGCTAGCCACATGGTCAGCAGTTCGAAACCACCAGCCACTCTACAGGAGGAAGATAAGGCTTTCTACTCCTGTAAAGAGGTACACGCTCAGAAATCCACACGGCCATTCACATCCTGCCTTATAGGATTGCTATGAATCAGAACTGCCTTGATGGCAGTGAGTTTGGCTTTTGCAGTTTGAGGGCAAATATTAAGAAACTGATATGTTTGCGTGTATGTGTAGGGAATGTGTCCAAATATTGGATAATAATAATACTAAAGTAATTTCTATGTGCATTTGGAGATGCCAGGCACACATATAATAGAATGAACTCTGGTCCTTATTTTTTCATTGTCTTCTGCAGGGAACCTTCTCCTATCCCTATCAAAGCAGAGTAGAACCGAAGGCAAAGATGTCTTGCTAATGTGCCTTGATGTAACTTGTATTCATCAACTGTGTTTCAATGTTAGTGTAGAAAGTTATACAGGACAGGGTAAAAATGTATCTTAATGCTTCATCCTCTTTCTTTATTCCGTTCTACTTTTTTATTTCTATTTACTATGTCTTAAAACTGCACTGCAGTAGCACCAGAGATGGAAAGATATTCTTATCCTTTAGGAACTTACCATAGACAGGGATTTGGGGACGATAACTGTGGAGAAAGTGAAAAGAGAAGGTCTCTAACTAATGCTTTACATTGCAAAGTACAATATAAAACACATAGGAAACATAAGATAAGAGAGTAAAGGAAATCCATTATCTTCATGCTGAGGAAGTAATACAGAAAATCCCCTCTGAGATAAAGGCAATGAGGAGAGCCCTATCATTATCTTCCACACGGTTGGAACGATGGGTTTAATAGCTCTAGGATTAAGAAATTCTTATAGAGCTTATTTATTTTATTCATTCTTTAAAGGGCATTCACTTAAGTATGGTTTATATACTATATACTAATATTCAACCTACTATAATAAAAGAAAAAAGAGCACATTACACCATTTAAGTTTTCATTTTATCCACTATAAGAGCCTCCCTTCTTCTCTCATCATGTAGCATTTCCTTTGAATATTTTTATCGTTGCTAATTCTATTATCCTTGTAGATAGTTTTAGCATATGGATGATAATTTAATTGCTTGTAATGTTTATAAGAAGACAGAAAAGTATTCCACTTGTCACTAATAGTCCTTTAGATTCATTAGCTACTTAAAAATTTTAAACAAAGGTTTTTCCATTATAATACTGTGGCAGTTTATCCTAAGCTGAGAAAACTACACAAAAATTAATCACTAATATTTACTGGCATAATGACCAAATGAAAATCGCAAACCATATGCTGTAGGAGAATTTCCTAAAGCAATTAAATAATGCATCTATTTAACTGATAATCTTTTATTAGGTTAAATTTTGCCAGTTAACAGATCATAATGAATAGTTTACCAGCTTCTTTTAGCAATGTGCTAATTCTACTTTTGCCTTTTTGAAAGGCAGGAGTCCTCACCAGTGACTTATTTGGAAATAGGTAGCAGCTTTGGACCACCGTGTATATCATGAAGATTCCCTCTGCCTGGGTCAAGCACTTTCATTTATATTTGATGTATATTTGTTGTTGCCTAATCCTCCCTAGCATTCCCAATCAATTCTTTGAAGGTATTATTCCCATTTTATATTATATTGTGAGAAAAAATAGTAGTCTGTTTTCCTTATATTCTATATTTAATCTCTGAAAATTATACTTTTGTTTTTCATTATTAAATATTGGACAAGAAAATTTTCACTAGATTGAAGAGTTTTCTTATTTCACCCTTGAATTACTGAATATTTTCAAATCATATACCCTTCAAAATAGAAATCTGGACTTTATAAAAGGAGTGGACCTGAAGGATGTAATTAACTTTTTTAAGTGACAAAATAAATTCCCCTTTCATTCCTTATTTAACTCCCCAAATATCCAATCCAATCTCATATTCCATTTTCTTAAATGTCAAAATATATCCTATCATAAATCCATCTTGGCCTTTTTAAATATAAAGCCACCACCATATTCCATAAACCCTACATATACAACCTCAGAAATAAAGTTAGAAACAACCAATTGGAAACTGTGGTAGTAATTTTCCTCTATCATTGAAGAGTTCATATTTATTCCTCCTTCAGGGATTTTGATTTAAAATTATTCTGTTACATAATTTTGTTGCTGACTTATACTAATTATTCAAGAATAAACACAATATAATATTTTGTCTCTATATCATATTTATTATTTCATTTTCTACATAAATTTGTTTTGATTAATTTGATCTTTGAGTTTCTTTTCTTTTTTAAAAATAATTTTAAAAATAATTTTACTGGGGGCTGGTACAATTCTTATCACAATCCATACATCCATCCACTGTGTCAAGTACATTTGTACATTTGTTGCCATCATCATTCTGAAAACATTTGCTTTTTACTTGAACCCTTAATATCAGCTCCTCATTTTCTCCCTCCCTCCCCAACTCTCTCCCTCATGAACCCTTCCTGATTCATAAATTATTATTATTTTGTCATATCTTACACTGTCCGACATCTCCCTTCACCCACTTTTCTGTTGTCCATCCCCCAGGGAGGAGGTTATATGTAGGTCCTTGTAATCGGTTTCCCCTTTTTATCCCATGTTCCCTCCACCCTCCAGGTAGGTATCAACACTCACACCACTGGTCCTGAAGGCATCATCTGTCCTGGATTCCCTGTTTTTCCAGTTCCTATCTGTACCAATGCACATCCCCGGTCAAACCAGATTTGTAAGGTACAAATGGGATCATGATAGTTGGGGGGAGGAAGCATTTAAGAACTAGAGGAAAGTTATATGTTTCATCGTTGTTACCCTGCACACTGACTGGCTCATCTCCTCCCCACAATCCTTCAGTAAGGGGGTGTCCAGTTGCCTACCGATGGGCTTTGAGTCTCCACTCCACACTCACCCTCATTTACAATGATATGATTTTTTGTTCTTTGATGCCTAATACCTGAATTTATTTTCTAATTAAAAAACGTTCTTCTTCTCTAGAAATATGAGACTTTCTATATTGTAAAGTGATAAATTCCTGCTAGGTTGGACAATGTATGGTATATACTGGACATTCAATAATTTTGAAAGACTATAGGAACAAGGCTGAAATGAATAACATAACAATGTTGAATAATGCAATGAACGTGTACTGTGCAGCCTTTTCTACAACATCTGTTAAGGTTGTAGTATAGTTACTTAAAATGATAAACCAAATTCTAAGATCCTTAGAATTTTTATAATCCCATCCCCTTAAGCTTAGGCTCACTAATTCACTGTCATTAAGTTTATTCTGACCCATAAAATCATTTGGGACAGAGAAGAAGTGCCCTTGTGGCTTTATTGGAACTATACATCTTTATGGTGGGAGACAGCCTTCTCTCTCTCACACAGAGTGACTGGCATTTCAAACTGTTGACTTTGCAGTTAGCAGTCCAATGCAAAAGCCAATGCAACCCATTGCCCCTTCAAGTGAAACTCAGACCTGTGACTATAGTAACATAATCTCAATGATTAGATTATGATAAATAACAAAGATTAATTGATTTTTTTATTTGCAAATGCCAATGCTAACTCATTGATTATTACTTATCCAAAATTATTCCAGGTGGCCTGATTTATTGTGGTGAATTCTGGAAGAAACTCAAAGCATCGAGGAGGCTCCCTTGTTGCCATTTGAGAAGCACATCACATAGTGTCGAAAAGCTATGTGATATAGGATAACATGCACACTGTATAATTTGATGGACTACGTTCTACAACTGCAGGGAGCTGAATTCTGCCAATAAACAGCAAGTCTCTCATAAAACATAAACCTTCAATGAGATCACTGTCCAAGAAGAAACATTAAATAATGATTTTCATGAATGCCATCCTATCTAGGGCTGAGCAGAACCTCATCCACAGAAACTGATACAATAAATGCATGTTTTGTTGTTAATGTTCTTTCCTTTTTCTTCACATCCTCTGTGAGTTTGGTTCAAAGTCTCTAAACTCACTGATTTATTACCTCAAGGCATTTAGTTGTGGCCGAGAAGTTTGGGTACCTCTGTCCCCTGTTTGCTCTGTTAGATACATGGATCTATTTATAGCACCTACAAAAGTGTATGTAAAGATATTGTCTGCCAAATTTATGTATGATCATGAGTAAAGTCTTCTGTTAGTCTGGGTTTTGTAGAGATGCAAACTATGTGATGTTTATATGTGTGGATAGAGAGAGAAATTTATATCAAGAAATGGATCATACAGTTGTAGAAGCAGATAAGTCAAGTTAAGTTTAAGTCAGGGGTCAGATGGTAAGTTGGAGCTTTTCCTGAGTTGTGTACCTACAGAGGCTGGCACACCAGGAAGCAGGAAGGTGAAGCAGGAACAGCATAAGCTGGTGGATAACCAGTAAAATGAATGCAAGCTTGGTAGTCTGCTTAGAACTCCAGAGATGGGGAGGCAATACCAGAGGAGACTAATGAACTCGATGCAGGATCCAGATCTAACAAAAGTTACAAACTTTCCCATGGAGTCTGCTTTAAAAGGAGTGGGCCACACCCCTGAGGAATCTTTCTTCCAATTGCATCAAGACTTTGACATAATCAAGGAGGTTCTACTACACAACTGCTGATTGTTCACGAAGGTGATTACATTATGGTAGATACCACCATGGAGTGGATTACATTGTATTTGTTTATATCATGGGGAATTAGTGCTAAACTACTCAGAAACCTAGGAGCTCTGATGACACAGTGGATGCTCATTGGGCTGCTAACCACAAGTTTAGCACAAGTTGGTGGTTGTTAGAAACCACCAACTCCACTAAGGGAGGAAGACGAGGTTTTCCACTCCTGTGAAGAATTACAGTCCAGAAAACCATGGGAGCAGTTCAACGCTGTTCCACAGGGTTGCAATGAGTTGAAACCAACTGGAAAGCAATGCCTTTTTAGACTGAATTCTAAAGGAATCTTGGTGGTGTGTGAGTTACACATTGGGCTGCAAACCACAGGTTCAGCAGTTTGAAAACACCCACCATTCCATGTGAGGAGGATGAGGCTTTCTCTTCCCAGAAAGAGTTACAGTGTCTGAGACCCACAGGGGCAGGTCTAGTCTACCCTATCGGGTGACCATCATTCAAAATTGACACGATCGCAGTGGAAACCAGAACCCAGGTCCAGGAAAACTGTCACAAAACTGATCACAAGTGTCTTTTACCTGCTCTTAAAGTTTTAAATTTCTCAGTCTTAATACTCAGTAATATAAAACTCATAGGACTTAAGATAAAGGAAAAGGATACATTTTTACTTATTACAATCTAAAGGAACTTATCTGAGATAATAAGGTTGAGTTGATATTCTGAATTGTTATTTCCTTAGGCATTTTAGAATGTTTTATCACTGTGAATATTCACTACAAAATATAAAAATCCATATATCTTCCTGAAAAAATCTTCCATTGATGTGGAACAATTTTGTTATATATATATATATATATATAAAATATATGTGTGTGTGTATATATATATATGTATTACAACATTAAATTAAGCTCACTGAATTATAAAGTACTACTTCTGTAACTTAATATTTAACTTAATTCAATTAACTCATTTTTCTGGATAATGAGAACCAAGGATATTAAAGTCAACTATGTTTCTTCATATTTTTCATAACTTTTAAGGTTTTCAGTTTAAGAACTTGTAAAGCAGAAATCACTTATAGCCTTAGAAAGCTTGAACAATCACTTAATTAAAGCTTTTCCAAACATCATAATTTTGCAACACAACTTCAGCAGCTACTTCATGAAGATTTTAAAGTTCGTCTTTCCTACCAGTTATGACCCAGATATAAAGATCATTGTCATTGTATTGCTTGTCTATAAAATATGCAATCACCAATCTGAGATAGGCTTCCATTTTTCTCTTTGTTAAAACAATATTTTTTTACCCCATGGAAATAAGGGTAAAAATACTTTTTTTTTTTTTTTTTGCTTGGGGGTGTCTTTTAGGATCTCAAATATTTGTGCTTAAATTTTTTTTTAATAAAACTATTTCACTTTTTATAAAATTTGAACATATTTATACCAGATTATTATAAATGTTATGTGAGTGAAAAGTGCCTATAAGCATTAGCCACCAGCTTCTTCTTTGTAACCAGCTCAACCCTTTCAGCCCAAAAAGCCTGCAAGTTCTAAACTCAAATTTGTACATTTCTAATTGCACTAAATACAGTACCATTTAGTTGATTTCTCTGTATCACATGTGAGACATCTGATAGCCATCTATATGGTAAAATCATGCAGTTATTAGGATCCTAAAATGATGCATTCTGAGCTAATATTCTCTATGCTCAGCAAATACTCAGAAAAGCTGGATTATATGAAGAACAATTCAGCATCAAGATTGGGGGAAGATGTTTGACTTGAGAAACAAAGCCAGTCACACTCATATATATGTAAGAGAGAACTTTGTATCAACTTTATATCCCTGCCCAGGCAATCACAGGTCCATAAGTTCAATACTAGTCAACAAGTCCCTTTTCAGACTCATTCAGCCACATGCAATGACGAAGAATGCAGGAACATCACAGGCCAGTGGGTGCAAAGTCTTATGGATCCAACGGCAATGGTTCTAGCAGGTCTCAGATAGCTTGCTCACAGGAAGGTGAAGGGAGAAGAGAGGGAAGCCAGTTTCCAGAGAGCCATTTTTCTTGGCCACACTTCCAAATGAGGTCACCAAGCTGTCACCTGATTGAGAAGCTAACTTCCTCTTATTACAGGTGCCATGTTGGCACAAGAGTGCATGTGCACGCACATACACACACACACACACACACACACTATCACAGAAGAGTTCTTAGCAACCTGCATTACACAAAAGACACAACCTTGTTTGCTGGAAGTGAGGAGGACTTGGAGCCCTTGCTGATAAAGATCAAGGACTTCAGCCTTCAGATTACAATTCAATGTAAAGAAGACAAAAGTCCTCACAACTGGACCAGTAGGTAACATCATGATAAATGGGGCAAGAAATTGAAGTAGTCCAGGATTGCAGAGGTTGGATACACCATCAATGCTCAAAGAAGCAGCAGTCATGAAATAAAATGTAGCATTGCAGTGGGTAAATCTGCTGCACACTCCCTCTTCAAAGTGTTATAAAGCAAGGACATTACTTTGAGGACTAAAATATGCCTGAAGAAGCCACGGTCTTTTCAATGACCTCATATGAAGATTAAACTCGGACATTAAATAAGGTAGACTGAAGATGACTAGATGAATTCAAATTGTGGTGTTGGCCATGAATATTGAAAGTACCGTGGACTGCCAAGAGAACAAACAAATCGGTCTTAGAAGAAATTCAGCTCCTTAGAGGAAAGGATAGGGAGAGTTTGCCTCAAATCCTTTGGACAGGTCGTTAGGAGAGACAAGTCCCGGGAGAAGGACACCTGCTTGGTAGAGTAGAAGCACAGTGACAAAGAGGAAGGAAGACCTTTGATAAGATAGATTGACACACTGGCTTCCCCAACAGGGCCATGTAAGAACTGTGAGAATGGCATAGGACCGGGTAACAGCAACAGCGAAGATGCTACACCGTCCCTCTTTTTCTCATCCCTGCTTTTTTATTTGTTTGCTTGCATGATCCCCTTTCTTTTCCACCCTGCAGCTCTTAGGCCTCCCTCTATGATCTTTGCTCTGCACAGAAGTACCCTCTGCAAGGGGCTGTCAATACATAGTTTTGTCAGGGGACTTCCAGTCAATTCTCATTCTTGCTACACTGAAGGCAGAATAGGCCTGACTTTTCAGGCTGTATTCTTTACAGGGGCAGATCTCGAGGCCTTTTTTCCCCTAAAAGGAGTTTGTTGAATTGAACTTGAATTGAACTTGTGAATATTCTAGTAGCCATTTAGCACCTAATCATTGTTAACCTGCTTTGTCACTGCGTAGGCTCGAATAAGTAGATGGTCATTTGATATTGTTTTCTCCTGCTAATGTCTCTTTATTTGATGTTACCCCCCTAATTTGCTAGACAATGAGTTTTTCATTTGAAAATGAATTAGGAACTAGAGATACCATTCTGCAGTAGGAGGTCAGGAGTAAACATAACTGCCAAATGGAACTTCCTGGTGAACTAGACCAATCTCCTTCAGAATCTAACAGGTATGGCCCATGTCATGGGAAATCAGAGGTGCGGCCTGAACTCTGGGTCCTTCAGAACTAGGTATATCAAAGAGTCTAGGCGGTTCCCCCTCTCACAGCTTGGTGAGTCATTGGGCTGGGACTTATCACTTCCTGACCTACCCCTTTTTAGAACTGCCATCTCCACCAATAGACTTCCATCCCTACTGCCTATTTCCACCCTGGGAGCTCTGTGGAGAGGGCACGTAGCATGGTGTGTCAGTCTGATAGACTAGAGAAACAAATCCATACTCATATGTGTATAAGAAAGAACTTTATGTACAAAAGCAGTTGAATATTGAAAAAACATCCCAGCCCAGTCCAGATCAAGGGCACAAGTCCGATATTAGGACATATGTCCAATACCGATCTATAAAGTCCTCTTCATAGTCACGAAACACATGCACTGATGCCGAATGCAGGAAGCTCACAGGCCAGTTGGTGGGAAGTCTTGTGGATCCAGTGGCATTGTAAGCATCTCAGTGCTGGCAGGGGACTCCATGTGGCTTCTCCGGCTCCAGAGGTCTGGATCCATCAGCCTCTCTCCATGTGTCTTCTCCACAGGGATGTCTCACAGGGAGTGAGCCAAGAGAGAGGATGTCTCCCTTCTCCAAGGAGGAAAAAAGGAGTTTCCAGAATCCTCGGGAGAAGACCACGCCCACACAGAGGCCTCATTGGCTATGATCTGATTGACAGGCTAGACTCCACCGCTTCACTTTGAATCCTCAAATTGATATCATATTATGTAACTACCACACATGCCATGGAGTAGAAGCTGATACCTCTCCACTATTTACCATGTGATACTCTGTGGTAGTTATATAACCTGGTGTCAGCTTGAGACTATTAAGAAAAAAAATAGCAACATATACAATCTTTGAAAGACAAAAATTGCCAACCAAGAATCTTATGTTCAACAAAATTATGCATCAAATATGAAGGGGAAATAAAAGTGTTCCCAAATAAGGAAATATTTAGAGAATTTTAAAAATCAAAGCCAGAATTACAAATAATATTGATTGGATCTCTATGGGCAGAAAATCAACAACTGCAATACATAAATTTGGGACCACCACAGGGTGTAACACCACCCAAAGGTAAGCACACTGAAAACAGTACCCAAACAATACAGATATAGAGGGGTGAAAAGCATGAATAAAGTCCTCCACTCCCTCCAAAAGGAAGAAATATACCAAACAGATGACACCAAATAACCTATATTTAGAATTACAAGCACTGAATGTCAATGGACCAAATGCACCTATCAGATGACAAATAATAACAGACTGGATTAGGAAACAAGATCCATCAATCTGTTCACCCTAAGAAACTCAAAAAGATAGAAATAGAAGGGAAATTCCTCAACACAATAAAGGTCATATATGAAATAACAGCCAAGGCGGTTATCACATTCGATAGGGAAAATCTGAAACATTCCCATTAAAAATGGAAACCCGACAAGGATATCTGTTATGGCCAACGGTATTCAACATTGTGCTGGACAGACTATCCCAACCATAAGATAACAAGAGCACATTAAGAGAGTGCAATTAGGCCAAGAAGAAGTGAAATTCTTGCTATTTGTAGAAAATTTGGTTTTACATCTAAAGAACTCCAATGTCTCCACAATAGGATTGTTGGGAAATTTTAAAGAATTTAATAAAGAACCAGGGTACATGATAAACAAACAGAAATCCATTGGACACCTACATGCCAGTGATGAGAGATCTGAAAAAGACATCAAGAAAACAATACCATTCACAGTAGCCACACAAAAATTGAAACACCTAGTCATAAACCTAATGCAGGAACCAAAAGACCTGTTTAAAGAAAACGACAGAACATTAATACTAGGAAAGCAAAAAGACCGACACAGAAGGAAGAATACCCTATGTTCACGGATAGGAAGACTCAATATTGTGAAAATGTCAATACAACCTAAAGCCATTTATGAATTCAATGGAATCCCGGTACAAAACCCAATAGAAAAACTAATTATCAACTTCATATACAGAAGGAAGAAACTCAGGATTAGCAAATAACTTCTCATAAGTAAGTGTAGTGAAGAAGGTTGATGGTGCCTGGCTATCGAGACCTATAGCGTCGGGGGACTTAAAGGCTTGAAAGTAAACAAGCGGCCATCTAACCCAGAAGTAACAAAGCCCACATGGAAGCAGCACACCGGCATGTGTGATCATGAAGGGCCAAAGGGACCCAGCTTTAAACATCAAAGGTGGGGAGTGGGAATCATATCTTCATCAATGAGGGTGGCGCGTGATGGAGACCCAATGCCCATCTCTAGACAA
>NW_022111301.1:5023639-5104157 GCF_000313985.2 Echinops telfairi | reverse complement strand
TTTATACAATTGATCTATGTATTGTGATGAATTGTATGAGCCCCAATAAATTGATTTAAAAAAAAAGTAGGTTGTCTTGCACTACTTGATCTTAAAAACTACTACATAGCCACAGTTGTCACCCAAGCCTGGTATTGATATATTTATAGGTGTAAAGACCAATGGATCAGGACAGAAAACCCAGAAATAAAAGTGTCTGCCTACAGAAACAGATTTTTTTCAAAAGCCCAATGAGCATTAAATGTGCAAGGGATACTCTCTTCAATAAATTGTGCTTGATAACTTGATATCCATCCACAGAGGAATGAAACGGACCCAAACCTCACCCCATGCACCAAAAAATGAACTCAATGTGGATTAGAGATCTAAATGCAAAACCACCAGGATCATCAATGATAAAATTGGGATAAATCTAAGGACCCTAGGGTAGGGCATACACAGGCTGCCAGATATAACAAGGAAGTTACACAATGAATGCCAAAATAGAGGAATGGAATATATTAAAAGTAAAACTCTTGTGTACACAAAAAGATTTCATCAAAAGAGTAAAACGAGAACCCACAGAATGGGAAAAGACATAATGGACAAAGAACTAATTACTAAAATATTAAGGATACTGAAAACCCAGAACAAGACAAAAATAAATCACTTTCTTTAAAATGGGCAAAGGACCTGAATAGGCAATTACAAAGGATGACGCCCAAGTGACTAAGAAGCATTATGATGGAATGCTCTCATTCACTAGACATCTGGGAAATGTAAATCAAAACAGCTACCATGTAACACCCACAACTATAGCTCAATTGAAAATTAAAACAACAACAACATAAAACAGAGAACAACATATTCTGGAGGAGTGGAGAGATTGGGACTTTTAAACACTGCTGGTGGACTTGTAAATATGTACAACCACTGTGGAATCTGATGTGGCAATTCCTAAAAATACCATAGGACCCCTACATAGGTCAGAAAGAGAAGTATGTTCTTCCATGTTCATTGCAGAACAATTCACAATAGCAAGAAGTTGGAAAGAGAGCAAATCTTCATCAGAAAATATGGGATAAAAAATATTAGTATATACACACGATGAAATACTACCCATCCCTAAACACAGTGATGAAACACCTGAACATGAACATGAACAGATCTGGAAACTATTATGCTGAGTGAAGTTAGCCGATCACAAAAGGACAAATACTGTATGAATCCACTTCTGGAGGGATGAGCACCAGGATGAGAGCAGGCTCAGCCTTGTAGGCCATCCAGTCTACTAGCCAAGTCATCTAGGAGGCTCGACAGAGAGCCTCACTGATGCCTATGATCCACACACCAGCCTCTGTATGTGTCTATCTTGAAGGCCAATTTGACGGAGGGGTCTTCATGTCAGCTGGGATCAAAGTTTTGAGGAAAGGGGAGGAGAGGATAACCCCTTAGTGGCTGACATGCAAATGTATAACGAGGTCCCCTGGACTGGAGGACATTCTTACCAGAATGATGAAGGGTACCGATGGTAAAGTCAAGTCAGCAGAGGGGAAAGGGAACATACACGAAGACAAGGACATGTTTGTTGGTTGAAAAAAGGGAGGGCTGACTTCCTAGTGGGGCAAAAAAAGATCTAACAATACTTTTAAAGACCCTAACTGGGGAGTAGTCCTGGTACTGTGTTCCTAATAAGCCACATTGGGCTGAGTTTCTGTACACTCCCTGGGACCCAGGTCAGGTGTCATAGAACACTGGTACATTGAACCCTGAATCTTCAAGGCCATACGAGAGGGATGAGATGTAGAAATCCCATGTGGTGAATCAGGTTCTACCTCAAGCACACCTGTAACCTGGGGACTTAACACTGAAATTACATAGTGTGTGAAGAAGCAAAAGACAGCTATACCAAATTGAACTCTTCATAGGCCAACTAATGTTTACTTACTAATTCAATGCTGCACTTACTGTTTTAAGATATGTATTATTCTGTCGGACTGTTTCTGACTTTGTCAATGAATATTATTATAAGTTTTGCCTTACCACCAACTACAATATTTTGCATATATAGTGTCCAGTCACATAACAATTTATTCTGTAAAAGTGAAGAACTCATGTATCTTGATAAAAAGCTAGCCTACACTTACACTACATACACACACATGTTTATTCTCTCTCTCTCTCTCTCTCTCTCTCTCTTTCTCTCTCTCTCTCTTTCTCTCTCTTTCTCTTCCGCCTCTCTCTCTCTCTCTCAATATTGATTTATAATTACAACAATGGACTAATCAATGACACTATAAATAAAAGGTCCTTATGCTCCAGGGAGAGGATTGATAAGATTCTCTACCATAAATTGACAAGGTTGAACCAGAGCCAGATTAAAAAAAAACAAAACACATTGATTTAGGATAGGATTTGGAGCTCACACCTAATCCTAGCTCCAATATGAGCAATTCGTTCTTATGACACAGCCCAGCTGGATATTAACCACCTTTAAGGAAACAAAGAATATATGGGTGCTGTAGAAAAGTGTGGTGAAGATATTAGATGGTGCCCAGCTATATAAAATATAAAAACTATACAAAAATAAATATCATCAGTACAGTGAAATATAATGTACAGTGAATCACAAATAGCTACACAAAAGTAATATATGTGAGGTTAAGAAGAAAGCACAGAGGGTATTAACTAAAATCGACATGAAATCATTTAAATAATTGGACTTCCAGAAAAAAAAGCAGAGGGCAGAAAAACAAGAAAACAAATATTTGAAGAGAAAATGGTTGAGATTTAAAAAAAATTATGTAAGACATATGGGCAAAGCTTCAATAACCTGTGTGTGTTGGATTAAATACAGTGTCTGCAATTGTTATTTTACAAATATCATTCACATGTTAATATGCTTGTTGTACCAGGGAAACTATGCTACCAGTTTATTGTGACTAGAATTGGAAAATTGAATTACATTTAAAACATCTTGCTGCTGGTTTTGTCACACTGTTTGAAAGGTGAAGGAAAGCAGAGAGAGCTGGTTTGTGTATTTCTTGTGCTTCAGTTAATTGTTTACATAGTGGATATTAGTGTGAGCCAGTATCTCCTCACATTTTTAAGAAGTACATTTTCATCTAAACAAGAAAGAAGCATGATGCTTTGTCATTCACAAACATATTTAATCTACAATTCTCCATATCTGCTATTAAATAAATATCTCTAATCTATAATTATTCATATTTGTTTTTAGTTTCTGGAAGTTGATATTTTAAAAACAAAAGGTTACTACTATAATAAAATGCTCCAATTTAATCTCTATGAGAGCTTCACATTCTTCTGAGTCATGGTATCCATTGAATGAGCCCTTAAAGACAGTGGACAGTAAGCAGATGGTTTTAAGCACAGGTGGCATAATCTGACCTAATTAAAATATATATTATTTATTTTATTTAATACATATACCATAATTTCTATGAGTTAGGAAATATTCTTGTGTGTCTGTGTTGGGCGATGATCATTGATATGCCTTCTATAAAAAATGAGATGTAGGATAATTAAGCAAAAACTTGAAATGGTATTATTTGTCAGCAGCACAGCTTGATACCTTATACCTACCATTTTTATTCCATTTTCTATATTCATAATCATGAAAATATAACATATTTGATACCAACTAAAATCTCTTCTTGAATCTAATCCTGGAAAATATATGCAGAACAGTTCATTTTTGTTTCTTTTTTTTTCAAATTAAAATTTTAATTAAAATTAAGTTTTATGGATCTATAATTCACATATCATACAATTCAGTAATATGGAAAAGAATTGTGCAACCATCCCCACAATCAGTTTCTGAGCATTTTTCTTTACTGTACTCATTATTATTAGGTTCTTATTTCCCCTCAAGCTTCCCTGACATAGCCCTGAAATATCATTCATCCAGTTCCTGTCTCTATAGTTCTACCTACACTTCATTTCAAACACAGAAGATCAGAAAACTAAACTGAACTAAAAACCCAAGAACAAAAACAAAATAAAACATAGAAAAACATCAACAGGGAGAGAACGTTTAAAATATAGAAAAAACTAGAACAAATTTAAAATTGGTCAAAATGGAGATCAAATGATAAGATGTTAAATTTTAACCCGATTGCAATAATCCACTTTCAATGCACTTTCTCTGGTAGCAAAACTATCCACATCCCTAGTCTACGGTCACAGGAGGTTCCCTGGAGGCTAAAATCCACGTGGGGTCTCTCGTAATTTGGGCTTTCACTCCAATTCATAGCCTTCTGCAAACTGAATGCTCAGAATTTAAGCTCCAATACTATTCCCTCCTCCCGTCTTTGACTATGTTTTACGGTCCTAGAATCATGCTGACCACTGTGCTTCTTCTGTGTGAAGTTAGTTGGCACCACCCTTGAATGCCTGTTTTCAAACAATGCTTTAAGAATGCAGATGCTTTCTTCTGATAGCCAGGCACCACCTGATTTCTTCACCACACTGCTCTGTATTATCTCTATCTTCAGAGATCTCTTCATGAAGGCAATTATCCAGCAGGGTAACTTCACAAGAATTAATTGTCCTTAGATTAGAACTATGATAAAGTGTGATCTCCTGCACTTATTTCCCTGGCTCACTTTGTTGTTGATAGGTGACATTGAGTTGGTTCCTACTTGTGACCTTATGCACAACTGAAGAAAACACTGCATAAAGTAGTACCATCATGCAAATTGTAACTTTACTTGAATCCATGTAGCCACTGTGTCAATCAAACATTGAGGGCCTTCCTCTTTTTCTGTGCCCTCCACTTTACCAAGCATGATGTCCTACTTCAGGGACTCTTCATATATATGCATACTCCTGATGAGTATGTAAGTACGTGAGATGAAGTTTCCCCATCCTGGCCTCCAAAGAGCCCTCTCGTGATATTTATTACAAGAGAGATTTGTCTGCCCTTTTTGAATTCCACGGTATTTCCAACAGTCTTGGGCAGCACCACAATTCAAGCATATAGCTACTTCTTCCATCTTCCTTATTCAACATATAATTTTCACATACTGATGAGGCAATTTAAAATACAATGGCTTGCATCAGACTCACCTTAATCCTCAGGTAATATCCTTGTTTTCAGTATTCTAAAGAGTCCTCCTGGGGTTGGTCATTTTGAATCAGAATATCATATGGTTTTTCTGTGTTGAGAATAGCACAATCAAGAGTTATCGTATCACATTCATTATCAGAATGGAAATTTCAAGGTCCATCTGGTAATGCTTTGGCATAGTCAATAAAGCACAAGTAAACGTGTTTCTAGTATTCTCTGCTTTCAGCCAAGACCTCTCTGGCATTAGCAGTGATATCCCTGGGTCATGTTATCTTTCGAATCTGGCCTGAAACTCTGGCAGCTCCCTCTCCTTGTATCGCTGTACACTTGTTGGATGATCTTCAGAAAAAAATTTACTTGCATGTGATATCAATATTGCTCTACAATTTTAGTATTCTGATGGGTCACTTTTCTTTGGAATAGGTATAAATGTGGATCTCTTCCAATCACTCAGCCAAGTAGCTGTCTTCCAGATTTCCTGGCACAGAGGAGTGAATGCTTCTAGTGCTTCGTTAGTTTGTGGACACATTTCAACCGGTAAACAATCAATTCCTGGAGTCTTGTTTTTCCTTCAGTACAAGAGTCCTTGCTCATATGCTCCCTCCTGAAATGGTGATATACTAGATATTATTTTTGGTACAGTAACTCCATATATTCTCTCCATCTACTTTTGATGCTTCCTGCATCATTCAATATTTTGACTAGAGAATCTTTCATGATGGCAAGTCCAGGCTTGAATTTCTTGTTGAGTTCTTTCAGTTTATGATATGCTTAGAATGTTCTTCCTTTTCGATTTTCTAAATCTACTGCCATGTACAGTTCACTGTAATATTTTACTTTGTTTTTTCAAGCTGCCCTTTTAAATGTCCTCATTAGCTCATTGATGTCATCATTTTTTCCCATTTGTTTTAGCTCTTCGATGATTGCCTTCATGTTTCAGTGGCACCTCTGCCATCCACGTTGATCTTTTCTTTCTGTCGTGTCTTTTTAAAGACCATTTGCCTCTTGATGTCCTCCCACAGTTCATCAGGGGTTCTTTCATTCGTGTTCAATGAATCAAATTTCAGGTGAGATAGACTCAAGGTCGTATTTAGATTCTTGTGGATTTGTTTTAATTTTCTTCAGCTTCCACCATATGAACATTTGATATTCTGTTCCACAAGTAGCCCTTGGCCTGGCTTAAGCTGCTAATATTGAGCTTCTCGCTTGTCTCTTCCCACAGAGATTTGATTTATTTGGATTCCAGCTGGGGAAGTCCATGTACTCAGTTCCCTTTTGTTTGTTGAAAAAGGTATTTGCTATGAACAAAACATTGGTCTTGCAAAATTCTCTTACGCAATATCCACTTTTATTCTGTAACCAAGACCCTATTATCCAATTACTGTTCCTTCCTTATTTCCACAACTTTTGCATTCTAAGCACCACTAGTTATCTTGACCACATGATTGATCAATTTCAGCCTGAAGACCTTAGAGTTCTTCAGTTTCTTCATCACTAGCTTTTGCGGTTGGTGCATATTTTGAATAGTTGTATTGATTGTATTTCCTTGAAGGCAGATAAACAAATGGCTTTATATTTCAAGATTTATCTTGAAATCTCATTTTTGACTATGAATGTGATGTCATTGCTCTTGATTATTTCATTCCCAGCATAGCAAACCATACGGTACTCTGATTCAAAATGACAATACCATTACATTTTAGCTCCCTAATAGTTACAGTATTGATCCTTATGTCTTCAATTTCATTTTGGATGACTTCCAATTTTCTCAAATTCATACTTCTTCCATTCCAAGTTCTGATTGCTAGATTTTCAGCTGCTTTTTCTCACCTTGAGTTGTGGTTCACTTTAGAGACATCCTTCCCCTTTGTATTGAGGAACCTTCTAAATCATCCCCATGGGGTTTATGGAAATCCTGTTGATAGTACCATTAATGTAGCCAATTTTATATCATTTATAAAACTGTTGAGAAAAGGAAAACATATATGTATAAGACATCTTTTTAGACTAAAAATCATGGACTATTGACTTGTACAGATTAACAATTTAAATGAATGGGCACGATTTATGCAAACAATGAGGATCAGAGAGAGGGCAAACCTTTCAATAACCCTCATTCACAAAGGCAAAACTATCTCTACTAGACTAAGACATGTCATTAAAAAAACAGAAAGCTTATGAAAATACTAAATATATGGTAATCTTGCATTGCCTCCAAGAACCCTCCAAACAAGAGAGTTGGACCAATGTCCAACGACTTCCAAATTCATAACCTCGGGATAATAGCCACCTCCTTCTTCTTACACTTGGCATTTCAGTCTTAAATTCAAGGGAATATTTCAGTTCTTCTAAGGTAAAGTCGAGTTTGCTTTGTGGAGTTTCCAAATTAGATTCTTCTGCTGTGGCCTATTTTTTGTGTATTTGTGTACCTAGATTTTGTGTGCTTTGAAGGGACAGAGTCTCAAATTCCAGTTGCCTGTAGCAAGCAGCCTGGATCACCAAAGGCTGGATAGAAACTCTGTCCAAAGTGCCCATTAGGATCATAATCTTGAGTGTATCCTCCCCTTCAGGTACTATATAAATAACATTAAGCATTTTGCTCAATAAGAAATTGTCTGACCTGTTTTAACAGAAATGCAAGCATTTCCACTAAGACAAACAGGCCATCCCCCAACCTTGACTTAAATTTTCATTCACTAAGCATCTATGTAGGAGTGTCTGTTGAATTTGGATGACCATAGAAAAATTTTATATCATAGGAACTGATTGATCTCCTCTGTCCACCAGGAAAAAGTGACCCAAGTTCAGGTGAGGCTTCCCTGTCAAAGAGATTTTAAAGAAGTACCAATAAGGGGTTAAGACAAAGTTCATCAGCAGTAGGCAGGCATAACACCTTATGATTGGGAGACAGGATTAGAAGACTACATGCCTGGGGGGTGGGGGTGGGAAACCTGCCTTTTTCTTGGCGTTTATTTTTGTAATAGTGATCTTCATACCATATTTAGCCTTTTGTGATTGAATATCTTTGCTGAGCATAGTGGTTTCTAGATCCGTCCATGTTGTGAGATGCATTATGGTTCATCTGGTTCATGCATATGGTGCATCTGGTTCATGCATATGGTTCATCATCTCTATCCAGTCTTATATTCTTCTACTGATAGGCGTCGGGGCTGCTTCTAGCTTCTTGCTATTGTCAGCTGTTCTGCAAGGAGCAGGTTAGCCCATACATCTCTTACTGTGGACTCTTTCCTCATTTTCACTTCTTACAAAAGTGCTTCCTTCAAAATCTATCATAAACTCAACATTTTAATTTGCAAAATGTATTATAAACATTTTAATATTTATAATAATGTAGTTAGTCTGAAGTCTGAATTCATTGACAATGTGTCAACTGACTAGTGATGTAACAAGAAAACAAGGCTTAGAGGCTATATCTGACCTCCTTACGCTTCACCAAGGAGGAAGAGAATCCAAAGATGCAGCAGCCCAAGGTTGACTATCTCAAGGCAGTATTCAGGTGTGCCTCAATGCTCCTTTTCTATGTTTTTGTTTAATAAGTAATTTTATTGGGCGCTTGTACAACTCATCACAATCCATACATCCATCCATTATGTCAAGCACATTTGTACATTTGTTGCCATCATCATTTTCAAAACATTTTCTTACTACTTGAGCCCTTGATATTAGCTCCTAATTTTTCTCCTCCCACCCCATCCCTCCCTCGCTCCTTCCCTTCCTCCCTCCCTCACGAACCCTTGATAATTTTTAAATGATTATCATTTTTCCATGTCTTGCACTGTTTGATGTTTCCCTTTTACCCCTTTATCTATTGTCCATCCCCCTGGGAGGGGGTTTTAAGTAGGTCATTGTGATCAGTTCCCCCTTTCTCCCACCACCTTCCCCCCATCCCCCTCCTGGTATGGCTACCCTCAATATTGGTCCTGAGGAGTTTTACTGTCCTGTATTTCCTGTTTCCAGATCTTATCTGTACCCATGTACATGCTTTGGTCTAGCGAGATTTGTAAGGTAGAATTACCCTATTTTGTTACCAACCATCCCTCCCCTGAAATTCTTTTCTGCTGGTTTTGATAATCTGTTACAGTGACTACAGAGAACTCAGATAAAATTCTCAATTATTGGGGCTAATTAGGAGAATTAACAGGTTACCACATGCCAGGCTTGATAAACAGTAGAGATATAATCATTTTCCATAGCTTTGCCTCTCCTCAGCCAGCAACCAATTCCCTCTCCAATCCTAAATTACTCAGTCAGGTGGCCCCATGGCCTTTCCTTCCATGAGCAGGAAGTCGGCCTGCTTCTCACGTTCTTCTAGTTACATTTACGATATGAAGTTTATTTCTCAAACTTGTTTCTTCATCTTCTTGTTCCAACTGAAATGGGACTCTCTGAAGCAAACACTTCTGCATATCAGTTAAAGAGAGCACTTTCCCCCTTCTAACTTTTCTGTGAGTCGATAAGGAAAAGGGAGAGTTCCTCTTCTTCAATGCTGCTTTTAAATGAGTTTTCATCTTTTTTCTCTAAAAATACGCAACTTGGGATCTCACATTGTCAAACTCTACCACCCACAGTGACGTTTGCTATTATTATTTGCTGACTATCATATTTCATTTCTAAAGACATTAGATTTTACATATTGCTTTTACTCCTTTTCACTTTCTCCAGCAGTATGCCTTCTGTAACTACTGATGATTCCAGAATCTACTAGCTAGTCCTTCTAAGAGTATGAATAATAATATTAGAATAATATGAATAGTAGTTCTTGACTACTAATAGGAAGAACTCTCAGTTCTTTACCAGTGGCTACTTAAAAAAAAATCTACTTAAGACAAGGAGAGATTTGGCGAAAATTTAGTTAGAAGGCCTAGATTTTTAGTGATGTTAGGAGTCTTTATTTTTAGATTGCACTTCCTCAATTCAAACAAACAATGAATGAAAGTTTCCTTTCTACATATTCTTAATACAATTTGTTTTTGTCTTATTTATTATATACTTTCTAGTATGTATACAATGACATTTTGTTGTGGTTTCCATATATACCTACCTAGTAAATGATGTTATTGAGCATTTTTTCATGTATTTATTATCAATTTGTGTATCTTCCCCCCCACCCCTCATTTTATTGGAGGCTCTTACAACTCTTGTTACAAACCATATATCAATTGTTTCCAGCATATTAGTACATATATTCCATCCTTCTTTTTTAGAAATTTACTTTCTATTGAGCCCTTGGGATCAGCTTCTTCTTTTTTTCCTTCCCCCTTCCCCCCACCCCTCATGGCTCCCTGATCGATTATAGATTGTTTATTATTTTGAAATCTCACTCTGACCAGCAGTCTCCCTTCCCCTCTGGTTTCTATTGTTTTTCCCCCTGACTGGGGGGGGGTGTGATTATGTGTGATGGTGTTGCTCCTCCTCCCCACTTCTCCCTCCCGTCCCCCTACCCTTTTGGTATCTCTATTCCCATTTCTGTTCCTGGGTTCCATGTGTTTTATCTCTTGCCTATACCTATATACATGCTCTCATCTTTGGTGAAACATCTATTCATATATTTTGGCCATTTGAAAAAGTGGCATGCATGATGCTACATTGTAGGAATTGCTATCAAAGAGATGAAACATAATGTGGTAGTTACATAATCTGGCATTGATTTTTGACTTGAGAGGATTAAGAGTGAAGGGGTGGAGTCTAGTCTGTCCCTCGGGTCATAGCCAGTGAAGCCTGTGTGTGGGCATGGCCTTCTCCGGAGAATTCTGGGAAATCTGTTTTTGCCTCCTTGGAGGTGGGAGATACCTTCCTCTCTCTCTCTGCTCACTCCCTTGGAGACTCCCAACTGACAATGTTCACTCCCTTGGAGACACTCTACTGACAAGACATATGGCACTACGCTGATAGACTGACAATGTTCACTCCCTTGGAGACACTCTACTGACAAGACACATGGCACTACGCTGATAGACTGACAATGTTCACTCCCTTGGAGACACTCTACTGACAAGACACATGGCACTACGCTGATAGACCCCATGCTCTAGGAACTGGAGAAGCCACGTGGAGCCAGCATGCCAGTGCTGAGATGCTTACAAGGCCACTGAATCCAAAGACGTTCTACCCACTGGCCTGTGATCATCCTACATTCAGCATAATTGCATGGGTTTCGTGAGTCTGAAAGAGGACTTTATAGATTGGTCTCGGACATATGGGCTAATAACAGACTTATGGGCTTGGACTGGACTAGGTGGGGATGCTTTCTTACTGTACAATTACCCTTTATATAAAACTCATATATATTTGAGTTTCTATAGATATGTTTCTCTAATCTACCCGGAATAATACACCATACATATTTCAGTTTCTATAGATATGTTTATCTAGTCTACCAGGAATAATACACATAATATACTTGAATTATTTAATGTAAAATATATGCTCTATAAAACTTCTTGCAGTTCATAATAAAAACTTTTAAAATATAAGTATCATACAAAATGAAAAGCATACTATTAAGTGTTAGAGCTAATATGTAATATGTTAGAGTTAATGTATAAGCTAATATGTTTGAGCTTAAATTGTTTTATGGATATGGTGAATTAAAGGAAATTACAAATTTTAACAATATGTTTGCATGGTCAGCCCAAATATGTGTTTACTCTTTGAAAATTATTTTAATATACTTGAAAAAATAATCATTATTCCTAAATGTCTGAACATCTGTGAATGACTGCCAGGCTTAAGAAAAATTAGCATTATTTTCTTGTTCTTATCCTACAGATATTTCTACAACTAAATCTAATAAATTTGTTTTATGATTCCTGCCCACTTAGATTTATAACCCAACTATTATGGACTATCTGATAAGAATTTCAACAGGAGATTATTTGGGCCATACCATTTGGGCATACTTGAACTATACCTAATGCATTCACTTAAGATAAAAAATAAAACTTCAACAGCTAGTTTTATATGATGAATATAATAATTTATATTTTAATAAAAAATAAAGAAATATAATGCTAATTCTCTCTGTGAAGAAGTTGAAAAATGTAAGTAGCTTTTGTTTGTTCTATATTGAATCCTCTTATTTGAATGCTGATAAATTTGTGCAAATCATTTTGACTGTTTGAATCTCATTTCCTGCACCTATAAAATAAAGAAGATTGTAATATTAACCTCAGATACTATTACCAAGATTAGATAAATAATGTACATTAGGTTTATTGTAAAATCTAAGGAACTGAAAAATCACATGGCTTATATTTATCTTTATGTATAGGCATCTTATACATAAATATATTACAAAATATGCATATGAAAATATACTTTTGCATTTACTTTGCTACACATTATATAACTTTCATGAAACTTAAAACATTAGTTTAAAAATAATAAATTTTCTAATTTTATTATATATTTTGTTCATATTTTATTTGATATGTGAGATGTAGTTAATGACTTCATATGGCTCATTGTAGTAGTTACGGTTTACATCAGCTACACACTCCTGGCTGGAGGTGGAATCAAATTTGCCAGTCAAGTTTCATCCTGATGCCACATCGTTGCTATCATAAGCCTTTTGGTATAAGTGTATGAGATACTGATCACATCTCTCTGTGCCACTTTGCTTTCTTGCCTGCTGGGACACTGCTGCCAATCCTAGGAGCTGTTGGTGTCCTCCCATGTTTCCACCACCCTGGGGTCCACATGACTGCACTCACTGGCTGGTGGTAACTGTTCTGGGTTCACTATTCTGCATCAGTAGCCTATGGCTCCATGAATCTGAAGAGGGACTTGTGAACTCACATAAGATTGATGGACTTGAGTTGGACTGGATTGTGGGATCAGCTTGATGTAAAATTGCTTCTTTATATAAAGCTCTTTCTTATGCATAGATGTCTTATGCATAGATGTTTTCCTAGAAATCCAATCCTAATACACCCTTAATTTTGTGATGCATTGTAATTACTAGCCTCTACACTTGTAGTTGTAATTCCATTTAGGATAAAGTTTTCTGTCATAGAATTATGGTGGGCTATTTTGAGTCCCCACCTGACTAGGGGATGTTAGTCAAGTCACTACCTTTTGTTTTCTTTGGTAATAGTCTGCAGAAGTCAAAACCACAACCCCATTAAAGCCAACTTTGTGATCCCACCTTCCTGACTGAGCACGTGCAGAACAGTGCTGAGGATCTGGTGACTAATTCCAAACAACATCAGCTACCACCCAAAAGTTTTGCTACACTAGGACTCAAGAAGTCATCTCATGCTTATTTCAGTGTATTTTTTGGCCGAGTAATAAGTACGACTTGCTTTAACTTTCAAATGTTTCAATTAATTGGTCTGGATCCTGCATCTGACTTGCCTTTGCCTGATGTGTTAGACAGGGTTCTCTAGAAAGATAAAACCAAATTGCTGATAATTTAATATATTTATTTATAAAGATAATAAGATATATAACAAGAAATGAACTGTTAAATCATATACAGATAATATATATAATACAAGAAAGAAACAGTTAAATTATAAAGCACTACAAATGGCTCAATTCAACTCACTCCCATGAGAGACTTTTGAGAGACTAGCAGTCCTTCAAATCCTGTCTGCTGCCAGATCTTCCTCTATTTATAGAGAGAGCTAGGCTATGTCAGCACAGCAGCCAATCACAAGGCAGGTCACCAACTGCCAGTCCCCAGCTCCAGAGATGTCTTAAAGGGACCTCAACTTACAGCGACACAGTCCACAGGCTAGGCATCCCACAGACAGTGTAGCCTTTAAATTGAGGCACAGGACAAGCAAGGCAGCCGCACACTGGTCCGATGATCAAAGAGCGAGAGACAAGAAAGGAGAGACTCACCAAGTCATTTATCTCTCTGCCCTTCAGTTAATCCCACTTGTGTTTATCGGCCAGGCTGGCACAATAAACTATCTCACCTGACTTCCAGATCTTGGGACTTGATTTGTGGCCAACTCGATAACATGAGTCTGACATATGAAGAGGAGGATCTTCCAGACAGAGACCAGAATTTGGTACTTACCGGTTCCACAATTACATAAGCCAATTCCTTAACGGTCTGTGAGCTCTAAGAGATGTTGCAGCAAACTACTGGAATATGACAGATATACTAAGGTGAGAAGTAGTGGTTGATATTTGAGACAATGGAGTGGTATAGCATTGTAGAACGCTGGATTTTTAAGATATCTTTATTCTCTAATTCATGAGGACTGATCTTTCTAAACAAATTTATTTTTGCAAATAAGTTAAACATATTGAGGAAAAAATCTTAAATATATGTTTAAAATATTAAAGCCTAATATAAAATTCCTCATTCCTTTTTCACTTTAGGTTTCATAAAATTATTTATTTTTAGGATATTAGAACTATTACATGTCTTCCATGTTTCTGACATATTATTTTCACAGGATAGCTCAGAAAGACCAAAAGACCTGCTCAGAATTTCAAAATATTTATTAGAATGTGTTTAAGAGTAGGTCTATGTACACATGTTAAGTATGAAGGTCGTAGATGGACATTGGACCTCTACTTAAGTCCTCCCTCAACCCAACAACACTTTGTTCCAATAACCTGACATTCTGTGATACTCAATTTTCCAACACAATTGCCGAAGAGAAAATGGGTGCTTAAACAAATGTGGGGAAGAAAACTGATGGTAGCCGGCTGTTACAAGATATAATGTCTGCAGTTTTCAAGGCTTAAAGTTAAACCAGCAGCCATGTAGCAGGGGAGCAAGAAAGTCCACATGGAAGAAGCTTACCAGCCTGTGTGATCACAAGATATCAATGGGATCAGGTATCAGACATCAGAAGACCCCCTAACAATCATATCGACATGAATGAGAGGTTTGGAGTGGAGACCCAAAGCCCATCTGTAGACAGTTGAACACCCGCTCAGAGAAGGGTAACAAGAAAGGGACTAGTCAGCCAGGGTGTTGTGTAGCACTGAAGAAACACTCAACATGCCTCGAGTTCTTTAATGATCCCCACACCCGCCATCCCCCACCCCACTATCATGATCCCAGTTCTACCTTACAAATTGGGCTAGTGGTCTACTGGAACACTGGTACAGATAAGAGCTCTTGACGCATGGATCCTGGGACAGATAAACATCACAGGAACAATAATTGGAGTAGAGATACCATGAAGGTAGGGGGAAGGTGGGATGAGAAGAGGGAGAAAGGGGTAACTGATCACAATGATTGACATATAAACCATCTGAAGGAGGACGAATAACAGAAATGTGGGGGGAGGGAGACAGCAGATATGAAAATAATAATAATTTTATACATGTATATAAATCATTTTATTGGGGGTTCTTATAACAATCCTATGAAAATAATAATAATTTTATACATGTATATAAATCATTTTATTGGGGGTTCTTATAACAATCCTATGAAAATAATAATAATTTTATACATGTATATAAATCATTTTATTGGGGGTTCTTATAACAATCCATACATCAATTTTATATATATATATGCTAATAATCAAGCTAATAATATATATATATATGCTAATAATCAAGCTAATACATTTTTTTGTTGTTGTTTGCAGATTCTGTTTAATCCCAATAATTGCCTTTCTTATATTTTTAAAAGTCAAGATCTAGCCTAATTTCACCCAACCACTTGTGGTACTAGGTTTATCTTTGGTACAAAGATCTTACTGCATCAGCCATACGTGGAGGCAGGATAAAAGTGAGTTGAGATTAACTCATATAATATTCCAGGATAGCTTTCCTTTATTTTGGTGGCCTGGATTCCCTGTGTTTCCAATTCCTATTTGTACCAGTGTACATCCTCTGGTATAACTGGATTTGTAAGGTAGAATGGGGATCATAATAGTGGGTGGGGGGAGGAAGCATTTAAGATCTAGAGAAACATTGCATGTTTCATCATTTCTACACTGTACCCTGATTGTCTCATCTCCTCCCCACAAACCTTCTGTAAGGGGATGTCCAGTTGCCTACAGATGTGCTTTGGGCCCCAATCTGCACTCCTGCTCACTCACAACGATGTGATATTTTGTTCTTTGATGCCTGATACCTGGTCCCTTTGACACCTTGTGATCACACAGGCTGGTGTGCTTCTTCCATGTGGGCTTTGTTGCTTCTGAGCTAGATGACCAATTGTTTGTCTTCAAGCCTTTAAGACACCAGATGCTATATCTTTTGATAGCCGGGGCACCATCAGCTTTCTTCACCATATTTGCTATGCACCCATTTGTCTTCAGCTATCCTGTCAGGAAGGTGAGCATCTCAGAGTGCCAGATTATTAGAACAAAGTGTTCTTGTGTTAAGGGAGTACTTGAGTAGGGACCCAATATCCATCTGCTTCTTTAATATTAAACCTGTAAATATATGTACATAGATCTGTTTCCCCACCATCATATATACATATATTGACATGTGCATAGGCTAATATTTAGATCTCTATAAATCATTTTATTCATTAGTTCATCTTACCCTCCACATCACATTGAACTAAGTCTACTTGAATTGGTGGAAAATGTTATTTTTATAAATTCTGACAACACCGAATTCAACATGGGTATGCAAATGTAATTGTCAAAAATTCAGTATGTTTTGTGATTATGTTTTTCTTTTAAAATGTTTTATTTATTATTTTAATTATTTTAGTTTTAATGTCATATAATTGACATAATGTACATCTTCCTAACTTAAATACATTAAGTGTTATTTAATCAGCCCCACAATCCATTTTAGAAGATTTTATTCTTCTTGTGTTCGTTATTATGAATCCCCAGTTTTTCCCAAACCTACCTATCTTTACCCTGTGTTTGTTATTATTATGATTAGATGCTATCTAGCAGGCGTTGACTCATAAATAACCAAAGATACAAAAGAACGAAACACTACCCAGTGCTGCGCCATTCTTATGAAAGTGCTCATGGTTGATCCCATCATTGCAGCCATTAAGTCAATCCATCTTATTGACACTTTTCCTGTTTTGAATGTAAAATAGGATTTTGATTTATAAAAGGCAACTGCAAATCTAAAACTGAGATTTTAGCCAAAATGATTTGTCATCATCTTTAGAGGGCAGCACCTGACAAGGTAAGAAATATTTTATACCTAAGCAATATCTGTCAGTTAAATGTTGAGTGTCTAAGAAGGTATCACTCACTTAAAATTTCAATAACTAACAGGGATAAATAACAGCATGTTGCATTTACATAAATTTGTAACCTACCTGAAATATTATAAACATCACTAGCTGTTCAATGCATGCCTATATTTTTTATTACTTTTCATAGAAGTAATATAGACCAAATTAATCTATATTTTAGCAAACTTGTTTTATACAAAGAACAGAAGAATAGACTTCTATTTAATTTTAATTATAAAATAGACATAAAAATGAGAATAGAAATGCAAAATTAAGTACACCATGTTGTATTTTTAATAGTCAAATGAGATTTCTATTTCAAAATGTAAACCAGAGAGTTATTTCATTTTGTTCTCATTAATTTTTTTTTTAAAGAAACTGATGCTGGGTTCATCTGATAGGATAAAGTTTTTTGAATAAGTTTATTAAACATACTCACCATGGTGAAATAATTGTTAAATCATTTCATGATTTTTCTGGAAAAATACTATCTGCATATAATCTACTATATCTGAAAATATGTAATTTAACATTACTTCTTAATATATTGATAATCTATGACAATTATTTGATATAATTAAGAATTGGACACTATTAAAGATCAATTATGATATTTCAAATTTATGTACATTTGGTCTAATAATGTTAGTAATTAAAATTACATAGTTAATGTGCTATTTGTTTAAACACAAACACTTTACACATATGTGTTATAAACAATCATCTCAGCAGTGAATTAGTCAAATTACTATAACAATGAAGGCTTCTATTCACTTGAAAAGGAAACATTGATTGTGCATTTACTTGTGCTAGACACTTCTAGGAGTTAGTGCCCAATACAATACCAACAAAAGTAGGCTTCTAATCTCATAGAATTTACGCTAAGTGATCCTGCTCCATCTACTGAAGAGGCTGCCACATTTTCTCCCAGGAAACTCCATAGGGTGAACTGTTATTACCCATTAGCAATACAGTGCTTAAATAGTGTCACCAGAGTGCTGCAGCCTCTATTAAAGGCTCTCCTAATCCTCCTATGACTACTTTTCAGAGGTTGACAATGACATTTTTAACAACATCCTATTTTCTATTCTGTTAATTCTGAAATCACATAAGGAAATTTTATCATTAAAGCTATAAATATTGTTTCTCTGCATGTTTCTAATTACAAACCTAATTGATTATACATTTTATCAAAATTATAAGCTAAACAATTAGCACATTAATTATAATGAAATACATATATGACTCTTCCTTACGTTTAATTTTCAACTAGTTTTTAAAATTTTTAAATATATTTTAGGAAAGTACTTTAATTATTCCTAGTAACACTAGCTAGCACAATTTCTTAATTCTTTAGTTAAGAAATTATATTTAACAGAGACCCATTATTGCTGCTATGTAGAACTCATATTCCAGTAAAGTACCACACATGCATACAGAATTAGAATAAAGAAGAAAAGAAGTATTGAGACATTTATCTCCTTGAATAAGACAAGATTTTGTCCTCAGCTGGAGCTCAAATTTATATTAAGTGACTATAAGATGTAGATAAGCCAGTATGTTGTCAAAATATCCATTTTAATGCTTCTTAAGGAATATCCACTCTGAAAATGAAATTTGAATGGTGTGTTCTACTGTCAAATTAATTTAAAAGAATGGAGATAACTTTCAAACATACTTCATATTTATCTCAGATAAATACTCACAAATTATAATGTACTTATTTATTTCATGGTAGGGAACAAAATTTCAATAAAAAGAGAATAGCATGCTTCCTTGCTTGCTTATGCCCTTACTCCTGTCTGCAAAGTAAATTTATTTCTTGTCATATTATTATTAAATCACATTATTTATCCTGAATAACCTATCTTTCCATTAACTCTTGAGTTGCACCATCTATTCTTCTGAGATTATTTTACATAATGTTCTAAATATTGTTTGTGAAACATTATTTATCTAGACTGGAAAAAATGATAAAGCTTTACTTTGTTAAAATAAAATATAAAAACAGCTTATTCATTATAATGTATATTTCCCTTCTTTTAAAAATAGCCTCATTAATTCATTAGTATTTGTGTGTGTGTGTTTTAAGTGCTTGTTTTCTGTCAGACTCTATGTTATTCCATGACCATTGTTTATTCTGCAATTTTTTCCAAAGGAAGGAAAATTCATATATAAGGAGTGGTATTAATAATAGGAAAGTCAAATAATTAGTTATTAAAATGTATCTCCAATATTACCTTTTGCCCCCCCTAAAAACTATTTCATTTTGGCATAGAAAAAGTGAGCAGTTTAGGTTAACTTCTGAAAAAGAAAAAAAGATGGTGTGATTGTTAGGTGTCTTGTGCCAACATGACACCCATAGGAACAGGTGGGTGGATTCTAGCTTTCAATCAGGTCACAGTCCAATGGTGCCCATTTATGAGGCATGACAGCCTCATAAAGAGGGTCCTGGGAACCCCACCCTCTCTCTCTGCACCCTCATCTTTATGCCCTCCAGCCATGCCGAGGCCAGCGAGCCACGCTGAAACATGCACCACTGCCAATGGACACACAAAAACTTTCACCCATCACCCTGTGACCTTCCTGCATTTTTCATCATTGCTTGTGGCTGCACAAGTGTAAAGAGGGATTTATGGACTTGTATAGGTTGTATAGACTAGTAGTGGACTTACGGATTTGATCTGGACATGGGTGAGATATTTTACTGATATATCAGTACTTCATAATATAAAACTGGGTCTTGCACAAAGCGGTATATGAGTCTCTGGATTTGTTTCTCTGGTCAACCTGGCCTTACAGAGATGGTGAAATAAACAATGTCATTTATTAAGGGTTAAAAAAGAAAAGGATGAGAAAATGTGAAAGATTAAAGGAAGCAACCTGTAAATTTAATGTTATTAATTTTTCACATTATGCAAAATCCAATGGAGGACATTTTGTCTCTTTCTTTAAAATAATTCAGATAGAGACGTGCCTTATGTTCTATTCTGGACTTACAATCTCAAAGAAAACCACCACATTCATGGGTCGCTTTGTAAAATACGGACAACCTGCTATGTAGAGTTTTTGAGATCCTGTCCCTGACACCTTCTTCAAAATGTAGGATTTATGAGAGATACAGACATGTCCATAAGCTCAGAAATTATGGCAGTGGTCAGTTAACAATCAGTTAATCACAGTGAGACATAATGAACTTAGAGTCAAGGAGTACAAATTGAGCCATTGGGCTAAAAATGAATTGATAATTACAATGAGAGCTTGTATGGAATTTTTAGTACAAGTTGGGAAAAATCATATGGTGACTATGTCTTATATTCTCTGATACATATTGGCAATAATGCTAGTGCTTACAGTTCATACCAGGAGTATTTAAAGAAACATTTAAAGATTCAGAAGCTACGTGAACATTTTCATCTTACTTATCTTAAAATATCACTCAACTTAAAGAGTCAAGCGTCCTTTGTATTTTCCTCATGGTTTCAAAATCTTAATAAACATGACAACTTATATTGTGTCAATGCATTTTGTGATACCGTATTAAGCAATATGACGGTCTCCCCAATTATCACATTCTTGGTTTATGATTGGCTTCTATGACTCCAGACTGACACTAGAAAATTTGGTTGCATAATGTAGCTACAATGAAATTAAGACTTTTGCTCTCTTGTTCCAGACAGAAAAGGTACCTACAATTACTAGAAAGTTTCAATAAGGACAGGATGACACATTCTTCAGATTTAGGTATCTCATACCATTTCACAAAGCCCTATCAGAATTCATATTACCTAATTTTAAACATTTTTTACCACTGCAAACAAACCAACAAAATATAACTCACTGTTGTTGAGTAAATGTTGACTCATAGCAATCCTGTAAGACAGAGTATAATTGGCTCTTTGGATTACCAAGACCAAATATTTATGGAAGTCTAAAGTTTTGTCGTTCCCCCATTTACCACTACGATCCATGTGAAAATTAATAGCTTCAAACTTTGCTGATGTGCTGAAAAGCTGACTTTAATAGCCTCTATCTATATCTATCCATCTAATATCCATCTATATGTCTATCTATTTATGTATCTAAATTAGGAGTTAATGCATATATCATATCATTGCATAGTTCAATCATGTCAAACAGAATTGTACAATTGCGATCACAATTAGCTTCCACACCTTCTTTTTCTTCCTGGATCTACTTTTTAGCTCACCACTACTATGCTTTCAGTGACCTTGGCCATCATCCTTACATCACCATGATTCTGATCATTGCTTTATAATAGTCCATAACCAAAACTAGTGTTATTCTTTACTTGTTTATTGAACATTTACCTAACTGTGCTTGTGAAGTCAAATCACAAGAAAATAAACACTGTCAAATGACAACCAGGGTCATTCAGAGGAGAAGTAGAGGCTAGTATGGATCCACTCCTGTTGAGAAAGATCTGTGATTAACAAGGAGACCCTAGATGGCAAAAACTGCTAACACGTTTGGTTGCTAACAAAACAGTAGAGGGTGGAGTCCATGGTTGCTAACCAAATAGAGGTTCTAGTCCATGCAGAGGCCCGTCAGAAGAAAGACTTGTAAGCATACATATAAAAATACAGCCTTGAAAACACTAAGGGATATCTTCTAAATGGAGTCATCATAACACCGTTAAATTGCTGGTGACTGGTTTGGTTAGTGATTGGCAGATATTTATTTTTAGGATTCCAATTTAATCCAGGCAAAAACCATTTCAAAGTGACTTTTGGTGTGATGAAAATAACTCAGAAACAATATTTAAATCTGAATGCATGTTTACCAACTCTATTCCTCATATAAGGGCTCCTGTATTAACACATGGCTGCACAGGGGCTTCAGAAAATTCGTGGAATAATGGCAATAAAAGATAATGGCACTTTCCACACACCTTTAATTTCTTTCATATTATTTTCATAATACTTTATGCCAATCTTGCATCCAGGAAATCACTGATTCCTTTGGGATATTCCCTTTAAAATCTTAGACTTCTCTTTATTTCCTCTGCCAATAGTTAGCTTTCACCACATTATTTTTCTGTAGTTTTTCAACACTCAACTTTCTCGAGAAATCCATTTTTCTCAATTCAAATCAAATTTGCCTAGATCAAAATAATGTGCATTTTGAGGGGAGGGGGGAAATGAGAGAATCAGTTGTCTGCTTTAAAATGCTCTCTCACTGGTTGCTTTTTTCTGATATATTCTCAAAATATTAATGCACATTTAAAAATCTACATCCAAATCTCTTTGGATGTCATGTTATGTACTCATGAAATCAAGGGTACAATTGCAATCTTAAAATTCTTGAGATGAAATACTTCTGGAGTCAATGACTTTGCACATAACAATTGCTATTACTTTGAATTTTAAAAAAATTTCTTAACCTTGCTTACTAGCAATTCATATTCATTTTATGACAGAAGCTGTCTTTAATTGGCTTGTTTCACAGGATTTCTTCTCTTGTGTTATTTATGGTAGCAATAATAAATATATATATTAAAATTATTTAATTTATGAAATGTCCAGCATACTTAAGCACAAAAATATTCCAATTTATTATCAATGTATATGGCAATTTTTCATAAAATATTTTAAAAGTTAATTAAAATAGGAAGGCATAACCATTTTTATGTTTTCTCTTTCATGTGTATGTCACATCTCACTGAAAATATTATAGAATTAATGGTTTGTTCTAGACTTCATGAAAATTTTAACAGTAATAGAACATTTTTGCAATGCTGATGATACTTTATTTATACTAGTAAGATGACTCAGTAGGCACCTGACTATTTTTTATTTGAGTAGCTGAAGTTAATATATGGAAATTGAAAACATTAAATTTAATTTGAAACAGATCCTTAGTGAACACCTGGAAATCCGTTTCAGATTTTACTTAATAGAGTGTGTACTTCAAGAGCATGGAATGTGTATGTGTGTGTGTATTTGACATGCAGTAGACATTGAATAAGTTATATTACATTGATAAATAGATGATCAGTTAAACCACATTATAAATAAGTTTATTCCAGAAAATAAAATGTTTAGAGAATATATTAAATGCATTTCAGTTTTATTTGCACTTTTACTTAATTGCTCAGTGTTGATTTTCTCCCAGCATATTTGAAGTCATTTAAAAAAATCACTTATCACCCTCAATGAAGAATATTTTTTTTTAATTGAAAGCATTGTTCAATTATTACTAAAAAAGTTTAATGTACATATCTTAAGATACATCCAAACACAAAATGACTCTAAAATGCTGACGTAATGCTGAGGAAAACTTTTCATTTTGGCCTAGGAGATTATTGAAATCTTGAAATTATTGGCCCCATTTGATTTCAGAAAGTTTGCATCAAACACAAATTCCCAATTTCAGAGAAAACTATGTGTAAAACAGTTGCTTTATTTAGTTTCAGGGGAGGAGATGAATGGAATTGTTTCTTAAAAAATAGTCTTAACCCAAACGTTAATATGTAATTAGTACAAATATAACTTTAGCCACAATTTTTAAAAATAAAAAAAAGCAACAGAACTTACATTTTGACTTGGAAGATGACCATTTTCTGGGTTGTTAATTAGGTTTTTCATTTTTTTATCATCTACTTTTATTTTCAAAGAACATGTATTACTTTAGGTTCTGTAGCCTACTTTGTAAGAATTTATAGGCATTGACATGACAGAAAGACATAACAAATGGACACAGTCTTCAATGCATAGCCTTGTCAAAATCTCCCTTTCTACCACGTTGACATATAGCTCTTACTCTTTAGCATCCTAATAGACATAATAAGGAAGATCACATTGGTAGTTAGATATTTATTGTGCTTAAGTATATTGGGCATTTCACAAATTAAATTATTTAAATATGTATGTATATGATTGCTACTATAAGTAACACAAAGGGGGAAATCATGTAAAATATGCACATTAATGATAATGTGGACTTCTACTTCTCTCTCGTAATTTTTATTCTATATATTATATTCTACATAATATATAATTATATTCTTATAATTACCAGTTATAATCCTGTAGAAATTCCTTTCAACTTTAATCAGTAGGTTCTTTGTCTTCCTCTACTCACTTCAGGAAAATACCTGCTCTAATGAGTAAAGAATGTCTCAGTTTCCTAATGTCTGTTCTTATTTCTTAAACCCTCAAGTTGATTAAAGTATTTGGGTCTGTCCACTAGTAACAGTATAAAACTTCATCTAATTTTAAAAATTATCTACTTTCTTTATCATTGCAGAAGGAATATAGAAAAGTTGCAGGAATGAGAGAATTAAGCAGTGGGTTTTGTGAGAATGCACAACCTCATGAGCCAGGCACATTTGGTGCCCTGTTGGTGCTTTCCAGCCAATATCAGATGAATATGTAAAACCAAAAATCCATTGCTATTAAGTGCATTTGGAATCATGGTGATCCTACATAGGGTATCTCAAGCAGACAGCTCCTTTCTTTTGTGAACTTTGTGGTTGGTAGGAATTGCCAATTTTACAGTTAGAAAACCACCACCTAACTCACACTGCCACCAGGGTTCCTTCAAGGGCTATAAATACCCATTTGAATGTGTGTACTATAATAGACCTGGAAAAAACAAAGATAATTTACCTGAGAGTAACTGAAATGATATTTAATTATACTTTTGTCCAGCTTCCAATGTTAAAATGTCATAGCGAATTCTGTCTAAGATAAAGAAAACTTAGATAGACATTGCCATTTTGAAATAAGACCAAGACATAGATTTATAGCAGAAAAGAAAACCATTAAACAGATGAGATCAATAAATGTCAAGTGCATGAGAGATTCTCATGACACCTTAAGAAAAGAAATGCCTTTTAACTAGAGATTTAAGGATTTATAAATTCAATCTAAAAAGCCCATTATTTCATTGACAAAGAAAATATGAAAGCCTTGACTGAAACAGCATTAGATCACAAAATGGATCATGGGTGAGCCTGTGCTTAATTCATAAGAATAACCGTGACAAAGATCTAATACTTCCAGTAAAATATATCATGAGTGTTTTTAAAACCTGCTTTAACTATCTATTATAGATTTTGTTTCAGAAAATGATTGTGCTTAAATCAACCTTTGACTACACATTCAAAGATTATACAGTGTGTCTTCATTAAATGTTTTAATTAATCTTTAAATTTAAAGTGCTGTGATTTTCTATCTGCCTTAATTCAAGCTGGATTAAATTAACCTACATTTCACCAATTCTTTTAGCTTTTTCAGCTTATTAATTTTCATTATGATAACTTGCCTGGTATTATGCAGTTAATGGAAGCAATTAAATATGAAAGAATTCAGGATGGTTAAGCACTGACTGCTAACAGAAAGATTGGTGGTTCAAACACAACAGGAAGATGTCCACAGAAGAAGAGAGCCCTATCTGACACCATGAAAGTTACAACCTAGCAACCCTGAAGGTCTTCATGAGTCACAATCCACTCAGTGGCACACACAATAATTGAATATTGAGTCACGCATCACCATCTCTGAGTCACAAATTGTAACTTCCCCTCCTAAATTGTAAAACGAGGGTTATAGAATTTGGTTCTGAATTTAATTTAATTATTAAATAGGCTTCATTTACAAGCTTACAAATTCTTAGGAAATTGATTTTAAGATACCATAGTGAATGATGGGGGGAGTGCGGAGTGGAGATCCAAAGCCCATTCGTAGGCCACTGGAGATCCCCTTGCAGAGGGGTCTCGGGGAGGAGATGAGCCAGTCAAGGTGCGATGTAACAATGATGAGAAATACAACTTTCCTCTAGTTCCTAAAGGTTTCCTCCCTGTTCCCACTACCATGACTCGAATTCGACCTTGCAAGTGTGGCTAGACCAGAGGATGTACAGATAGGAACTGAAAATACAGGGAATCCAGGGCAGATGAGCCCTACAGGACCAGTGGTGTGAGTGGCGAAACAGGGAGGGTAAAGGGAGAATGGGTAGGAAAGAGGGAACCGATTACAAGGAACTATATGTGACCTCCTCCCTGAGGGATGGACAACCGAAAAGTGAGTGAAGGGAGACGTCGGACAGGGCAAGATATGACAAAATACTAAGCCCTTATAAACTATCAAGGGCTCATGAGGGAGGAGGGAGCGGGGAGGGATGGGAAAATGAGGACCTAATGTCGGGGGTTTAAGTGGAGAGAAAATGTTTTGAGAATGATGTACAAATGCGCTTTACACAATCGATGTGTGTATGGATTGCGATAACAGTTGTATGAGAACCTAATAAAATGTTTAAAAAAAAAGATACATCATGGGGTTTTTGGGGCAACTTAATATTAATTTTTCTCTCTGCTTTCTTTAAATCTAATTTTTTTAGATGGTGCTTGGATACTAAGCCTTTTCAGTTTAGTTTATACCCAAGATGTAAACAAACAATAATTACATTGTACAATATTTGTTTTCAAAATATGTAATACAGAAATCCGAACAAATTCACTGCATCTTGTCGATGCAGATTCACAGTGACCCTGTCCACAGGCGAGGGCCTCCCCTGTGTTTCTGAGACTGTAACTCTTACCAGGAGTATAAAGCCCAGTGTTTTGCCCACAGAGTGCCTGGTGGTTTCAAATTGCTGACCTTGAGCTTAGAAATCCAACATGTTACCACAATATCACTAGGGCTTACAATAATAGAGAGGAGTATATGATAAATATTGGAATTTTAATAATGAAAATTTGACATATATATTAATAGATTTTTAATAAGATGAAATTTTTGACAATGCACAAAAATGTAATAGTATATTTTCTACATTGCATCCTGTTTAAGTCTATAAGGAAAATGAGTTGAATGATAGAAATTGCCTTTGAGGTCATTGTACTCCCACAATAAATATTTTCTGACATATATATGTTCAGAATTTAGAGACCATGTGATACAGTTAAAGTTTATCGTGCCAACCTGGCCGATAAACACATGTGGGGTTTTTGAAGGGTGGAGATATAAATGCCTTGGTGAGCCTCACCTTTCAAGTTCTCGGGTCTCCTGCTTTTTGATGGTCAGACTGGGGTGCAGCTGCTTTAGCCAGTTCCCTGCTTCAGCCGGCAAGGCTCACTTCCTGCAAGACATCCCCAAGGAGATGACACATGGACCTACCCTGATGCAGCCCTGGGAGCTGGAGCAGCCATGTAGAAACCCCTGCCAGCACTGAGGTACTTACTCGGCTTTCCTCCTGCTGTCGGCATCATTGTGTCTGTTTTGTGAGATGGAGGAAGACTTTGTGGATTGGTGTTGGACTTATGAGTTAATGAGTTAAATAGCTCTTTTCCTAATTTACCCTAGGTAATATTCAAACTGCTATCATGGATTGCTTTCTCTTTGGCTTTTACACTCCAGGCTTAATTCTGTACTCCTTTCCCCTACTTTCAGGAGCGACTAGCTCACTCTCGCACTACATTATGCCAAAGGAATGACAGCTTCTCCTTTTTTGTGTAACAGAATAGTGGGTACCTCTGCTGCCAGCCAGGATGATCCTGAGAAATTACAATGGCAAGACGTCTTTCTCTCATGCATCAGAAGGGACAGGTCCCTAGAGAAAGACCATTGAGCTTCATAAAATAAAGGGTAATTGACAAGGAGGGAGCCTCTTCATGAGATATGTTTACATAGTAGCTGCAACAATGGGCTCAAGTGTAACAACAATTTTGGGACTAGCGCAGGGTAGGGCATGATTCCTTCTGTGTTCATTGGCTAACTAAGAGTGTGAACTATCTGGATTGCATGTAATAACTGCAGCATTCACTAGAAGGAGTTCGTGTTTCTAATCCCACCTCCCTTTGTGGCTTTGAGCGTGTCACTTAGTCTTTTATGGTACCATTTCCTGATTCTTTTTGTGTTGCTGTACAGATTAAAGGAGTTAATTAAAGAAAACAACTCAAAGAGAACTCTCTGTCATCCAGTCCACCCTCTGGGACAGGATAGAACTGCCCCTGTGGGGTTCAGAGACTTCAGATCTTTACTGGAATAGAAAATCTCACCGTTTTCCCTGGAAGAGGGGTGGTGGTTTCAAATTACTGACCTTGCGGATCATAGCCCAACTCATAATCTCTACACCACCAGGCTCTCTGAATTTAGACAAAGATCCTAGAATAACGTGTTCTACATAAAAACAGAAAGTAGCTGAGGCTGGGGTGGGGACAGTGAAAACAGCGCCACTCCCCAAAGTGTCATTTTCTTCATGCCTTTATTTTCCTTAAATTTAAAATATTGTGTTCAACAGACATCGGCATTTAAATGCATTGTACATCAATGCCATATCTTAATTAAAGAAAGTTTTCATTAAATAGTTGATTCAAGCCGATATTATTTCTCTTTAGAATTCATAAACATTTTTACTCTTCTAATCATGCTTATGGGAAAATAACAACATACACAATGGTAGCATAAATGAATGCTCACATTTTTCCCAACTTTTTTTTGGCATATAAATCACATATCATAAAATTAATTAGTTAAATCACATCAACAATAGATGTACAATCATCACCAAATACAGTTTCAAAATATTTTCTTCATTCTTGTATTCCTTGCTATTAGCTCCCCATTTCTCCCCAAGTTTGCCTGCTCTAGCCCCAAAGCACCATTAATCTAATTACTCTCTCAATAGACTTAACTATCCTCGATTTCATACACAGAAAAACATTAACAAACAAAGAAAAAACAAAAATTAAAAAGAATAACGAAATAAAACAGATAAAACCCCAATCAAAAAGAAAGCAGAAAATATTAAAAATTAGAACAAATTTAAATGGACCACAAGGGTGCTAAATATTAACCTAACTGCATCTGCAGCAATCCACTTTCCAATGCAGTCTGCATCCTAGCAAGGCTGTTCACATACCTGGCCCATGGTCAGAGGGATTACCCAAGCTCAATCTACAAGTAACCTCACACACGCACCCCACCACCACCTTTCAACAAACTGAAATAGCTTTAAAATGGGTCAAAGGGGAGATCAGATAATAAGATATTGAATTTTGACCTAACCACATCTGTCGTAATTGACTGTATGATGCATTCTGTATGACAGTAGTACTATACACATCCCTCAACTATGATTCGAGGGGACTTCCAGAAGGTGTAATCTATGTGTGGACCCTGCAAATGGATTTTGGGCTGTTATCCACAGCCTTCTGAAAAACAAATGTTCACAATTTGAGCCCTGGTGCTATTTCTGCCTTTAGAGCTGGAATATAGTATTTGTTCTCTTTGGATCACACAGGCTGGTGTGCTTCCTCCATGTGGACTTACTTGGTGCCTTACTTATATGACTGCTTGTTTGAATATAAGCCTGTAATACCTCAGGTGCTATGCTCTCTGATAGCCAGCACCATCTAGTTCCTTCACCATTATTTACTACAGTGCCCATATCATCAATAATCTTCTCCTGAGGGTGAGTATTAAAGCAGGGCCACCTACTAAGAACGAATTGTTCTTAGATTGGGGCTCAAAATTAAGTGCAAGCCCAAAATCCATGAATGCATCTATGGTGTATATGTGTCTGTGTTTTACCTTAGAGACATTATTGTCATTTTTTGTTAGAAACTATTAATCAATTTCTGGGGCATCATTTCTAGGACCAGCAAATCAATGCTGACTCATAGCGACCCTATAGGGCAGGGTAGAACTTCTTTATGAGACTCTGAATCTGTAAATTTTCACATAAGTAGAAAGCTTCATTCTTCCCATGTTTAGCTGGTTGGTGGTTTCTAACTATTCACATTGGGGTTACCAGCTCAGGATGTCCCTTCTTCCTATGGATAGTATCATTAGTTCAGCCAATTTAAAACATTGTTGAGAAAAGGAAAGTAGATGAGTATAGGCTAGCTATGAATCACAATGCACGAATTGTTGACTTGTACAGATTAAACTCTTAAGTAACGACATGATTTCCACAAACAACAGGGATTGGTGATATGATAAACCTTCCAGTCATACTCATTTAGAGCAGCAGTAATATTCCGATTTTTAAAATGAGAAAATTCAGACTCATCAATTACGTGAAGTACCTCACAACTTATTATTGTATCTTTAATCAGTATTCTTTTAGCCTCAATATAAACGGTGTGTGCACATAGGAATATATTTGTTTTTTATCATATAAATTTATTTTAAGTATAAAGAGAAGAATACCTAATCAAAATGCAAGGATAAATAATATTATCCATTTTTAGAGCACTTATAAAAATTCTAAAGTTAGGCAAAATAAAGGGAAGCATAACTTATTTAGAATTATATTTATCAGTCAATCAATTGCATCTGAGCTAATATTTACACTAAAAAAGGAGTATGCAATTCAACATGAATCTAATTAGAGATAGCTAAGAATTCTTTCTATGTTAACATCACTTAAAAATAAATAATAGAAAACATTTTTAAAAGTAAACTCAAATCTCCTTGAGGTAGTAAGATTCATAAACTTAAAATAACTTTCCAGGCAAAATCAAAATTGAAGACCAGATCAAGACATCAATCAAAATAAATGTTAGGAACATATGACTAAAGATAATAATAACAAATATAATTTAGTGCCACAAGGATGATAAACAAACTGAAATGTGAAGTCAAAGTTTTGGAAAACGCAACAGAAAGAGCTAACACTCTGGAATTTTTCAAAAATCTTTCTTTTCAAGTTTGCTTAGGGGAATTGTCAAACCTTTTTCTCACCTTAATGGCAGTGTTTCTAAAATTCCACTTGAATTAGCATGACCAGAAGAGCAAAGACCTGTAAAAATGTATAAAAGCACATCTTGAAATCAAACAGAAAAATTGTAGGCTATGAATTTTATTTTTAAAACGACTGAAATTTTGCAGCTTATTTCACAGAAAATGAACTATGATTTAATAAGTTTCCACCTCAATTTCTGGCCACAAAAGTCTTATATCTACAATAGAACAATAACAAATCTCCAGTTTGAGATCATGAGATTTCAGTCATAGTGTGAATTTACAATAGCATGTTTGTCAAATATATTATTAGGAGCTCAATGTTGTGTTTTTGATAACTGGATGTGCTTTATTATGTTCACAGAACAGATTATAAAAAAGTGATTATTATTTTATTCAGTACAGCACTTGTATATATTATTTGCCCTAATTTTTCCCCTTGAGGGTTTTCAACTTTGAACTATAGTGATGCTCCTAATTGCTTTAGAAAAATGTACACATTTAATTTAAAAAGTAAAGTACGTATAAAATAAGCAATTGTTTCATTTTTAGGTATATAATTTAAAGGAATTCATTCCACCCATGTAACTTCAAAACTACAACACTTTAAATGTTTCCTACTAAGAATTTCAGAAGGAGCACACAAATTTTAAAGAAAATGTAAGTTCAGGTTTTATTAAAACTTTACCATGTGAAAACACCTCAAGATGACGTGTCTACAGGAGAACAGAAAGATGAACTGTTTTTGTAATGAATTAAAGAAACACTGAATTATGTCATACTTCACTTGCTTTTTTCTGAGAAGTTTTACTGTTTAAATTATTGAAAATGATGGAATTTGTGTTATTTATAAGCTAGGAGACAGGGACATTTAGACAGGCTGTGGTTTAATAACTGTGGCCAATTTGTGATTCATAAAAGTAGAAGAGGGAAACTGAAAACTAAGGCTGGAAAAGTTCAGTAGAGCATTTTTATTTGTCCAGCATCTCTCATAGTAGTAGCTATGAGGTAGCCTGGGTAAATGGATGTTTTTTGACTACTGGAAAAGTTTCAGCTATAACTGCCAGACCAAAACACTAAAATTAGTTATAAGGATACAAATGGGTGCATAAGGAAATATGGTGAAGAAAGCTGATGGTGCTTGGCTATCAAAGATATAGTGTCTGGGGTCTTAAAGGCTTGAAGGTAAACAAGCAGCCATCTAGCTCAGAAGCAACAAAGCCCACATGGAAGAAGCACACCAGTCTGTGCGATCATGGAGGTGTTGAAGGGATCAGGCATCAGGCATCATCAGAACAAAAAAATTTACCATAGTGAATGAGGGGGGGAGTGCGGAGTGGAGAACCAAAGCCCATTTGTAGGCCACTGGAGATCCCCTTGCAGAGGGGTCTGAAGGAGGAGGCAAGCCAGTCAGGGTGCGATGTAGCAACGAAGAAAAATACAACTTTCTTCTAATTCCTAAATGCTTCCACCACCCCAACACCCCACCCCCAACTATCATGATCCAAATTCTACCTTGCAAGTCTGGCTAGACCAGAGGATGTACAGTGGTACAGATAGGAACAGATAGGAACAGGAAACACAGGGAATCCAGGGCGGATGAGCCCTTCAGGACCAGTGGTGTGAGTGGCAATACTGGGAGGGTGGAGGGAGGGTTGGTTGGAAAGAGGAAACTGATTACAAGGAACTATATGTGACCTCCTCCCTGGGGGATGAACGACAGAAAAGTGGGTGAAGGGAGACGTCGGATAGGGCAAGATATGACAAAATAATAATTTATAAATTATCAAGGATTCATGAGGGACGGGGGAGTGGGGAGGGAGGGGAAAAATGAGAACCTGGTGCCAGGGACTCAAGTGGAGAGGAAATGTTTTGAGAATGATGAGGGCAATGAAGGTGCAAATGTGCTTTGCACAGTTGATGTATGTATGGATTGTGATAAAAGTTGTATGAGACCCTGATAAAATGATTTAAAAAAAAGAAAAATATTTCCAAAAGAGTCCAACATTTTAACAGAAGTTAAATAATGTTATTACTTTTCAGGTGCCATCATGTGAGTTCTGACTCAGCACAATCCTATGTATAACGAACAAAATACCGCACAATCTTCCACCAACCTCAAGCGATTGGTGTGGTTATGCTTGGGCCCATTGTTTAGGTATTATAGCAATCCATCTCTTGGACTGTGTGGTGGTTATATACTCGTTTGTCAGTTTGAGGATTAAGAGTGAAGGTGTGGAGTCCAACCTGTCAATCAAGATATAACCAATGAGGTCTCTGTGTGGGCCTGGCCTTCCCCTGAAAATTCTGGGAACTCCTGTATTTCCTCTTGAAGTCATGAGACACTTCTATCTCTCTGCTCACTCCCTTGGAGACTCTGTACTGACAAAACACATGGCACTACACTGATATACTCCATGCCCTAGGAACTGGAGAAACCACCTGGAGACCCCTGACAGCACTGAGATGCTTACAACACCACTGGATCCAAAGACTTTCTACCCACTGGCCTGTGATCATTCTGCATTTGGCATCATTGCATGTGTTTCTTGAGTCTGAAGAGGACTTTATAGATTGGTGTCAGACATATGGGCTAATAGCAGACTTATGGGCTTGGACTGGACTGGGTTGGGATGCTTTCTTAATGTATAATTACCATTTATATAAAACTCTCTTATACGCCTTTGAGTTTCTATGGATTTGTTTCTCTAGTCTACCTGGACTAACACAGACAGTCTTCCTCCTTTTTGCTTACCCACTACTTCACCAAGCATGATGCCTTATCCAGGCAAAGGTCCCTACTGATAACATATCCAAAACACATGAGAGGAAATTTTGTTTCTAAGAAGCAATTTGGCTGTACTTTTTCAAAGACAGATTTGTTTGTTCTTCTGCTTGTCCTTGGTATTTTCAAAATAGGGACATGTAAAACTTTAAGTACATGAGAAAAAACATCTAAAGACATGAACCCTACATAAGACAAGCTATCTATGATCTGAGAATGGCAATTTATATTATGATGCATTAATTCCCAATTTATTTAGCATTTATTTAATTTCTCTCAAACATAGTAAGCCATTTTCACTGAAATTATTATGCATAATTTGTCATTTTTCAAGAAATTCAAATAACATATTTATTTTTGTTTCTGATTGTGTATTTCAAAATAAATGAACTTTCTTTAGTTTATTAACCTTTACTCATTTATTTTTACAATTTTCATAAAGACTATAAGGGAACACTGTATGGTTTAAAATCAGGAAAGGTGTGTAATAGGGTTGTATCCTCTCAGCATATTTATTCAATGTGTAGGCTGAACAAATAATCAGAGAAGCTGGCTTATATGAAGAAGAATGTGGCATCAAGATTGGCGGAAGGTTTATTAATGATGCAGATGACACAACCTTGGTTTCTGAAAATGAAGAAGACATGAAATATTTACCAATGAAGATAAAAAATTGCAGCCTTCAGTATGAATTGTAACTCAAAGCAAAGAAGAACAAAATCTTCACAACCTAGCCAATAAGTAAAATAATGATAAATAGAGAAAAGACTGAAGATGTCAAATGGTTTTGGCTTGATTAGCTCCACAAACAAAGCCTATGGAAGCTTCAGCCAAAAGATCAAAAGATGGGTTGTATTAAATAATTCAGCTGCAGAGTACCTCTTTATAGTATTATAAAGCAAGGACATTACTTTGAGAACTAAAGTGCACTTGACCCAAACCATTGTATTGTCAATTGCCTCATATGCATGTGAAAGTCGGATATTGAATTAAGAAGACCTAAGAAGAGCAGACACACTTAAATTGTGGTGCTGTAGAAGACAGCTAAAAGGACAACAGATCTGTCTTTAAAGAAGTAAGGTCAGACTGCTCTTTAGAAGCAAAGACGGTGACACTTCATCGTCCATGCTTTAGACATGTTTTCAGGAGAGACCAGTCACTGGAGAAGTACATCTTATTTGATAGAGTGGCAACAAAATAGAGGAAGGTCCTCAAGTAGATGGATTAACACGGTGGTTGTAACAATGGGCTCAAGCACAGGAAGATGGCGCCAGACCAGGCAATGTTTCGTTCTGTTGAGCCTAAGGTCACTATGGATGGGAACTGACTCGGTGACACTTAGCAAAACAAGAACAAGAGAGTTTTAAAATATAATATACTCATATATAAACGTTTTATGCATCACATATATACATATACATATACATACATCCAGTGATACACGGGCTGTCAAAGGACTCCAAGCATGAACTTTCCACTGCTTGAACAGCATAGTTAAAAAAAAATCCGTTTGGTGTTCATAACTTTGCTTTATAGTTGAACCAAAATTCAGACAAACAAACAAACAAAAACAAACACCCTAAAGGAGCCTAGATGAGTCGATGTCTCGTCTCACATAGGACACAACACATAGTGCTTGTGTTAGTATATTAAAACTTTGGTCATTGTGCCTTTTTTGCATTTTATTTGCAGAAATATTATAACCATGGCTCCACAGAAAGCTAGTGATACCAGCGGTGAAGCTCAGAGGGAAACTGTGAGCCGTACAATAGCAGTGAGACGGAAATCACTGCGGACTGCAGCCAGGTCACTGTGGGTCGAATTTGGTGGCTGAAGACAACATGGCTGAGTCCTCATATTAACATTTTTGAAAGAAAAGAACTGTGACTCAGGATTAATGCAGTGAAAAGTGTGACATTATTAACCGCAAACCAAAGGACTCAAACTGTGGAGAAGATTGAAAAATTACTATTAATTTGGATAAATCAGAAACAGCTCAACTACAATAGCATATCTGAGAGTGATATTCGAGAAGGCTAAAAGCCCCCATAGTGAATTTATAAGTGTGCTTTTGTGGTCTTAGAACCAGTTTCTCACTGTTTCTTATGAGAAATATATATTCAGTCTTCAAACTTTTTGTTGTTTGAACACGAATTTGGAATGAATTCATTTTGTCAACAGAAGTATCACTGTATATGCGTGTGTGTGTGTGTGTGTGTGTGTGTGTGTGTATGTCTCAGTGTATGCATAAATCAAGAAGAGGTTTTATTAGGCTTTCAGTTAATATATTCATGTGTTTGTACCAAAAAAAACATTCTTAAACATGTCTCTGGGATTGGTGGATGACTCCAGGCAAATTGCCTCTCCTAGAGTCCTTTGGGAAGAAAGATGGGACTGTCTCACTGCCTAAAGATTTATAGCCTTAGAAACATTAATGGGTTAGAATTGACTTTATCAAAGTATTTTCCTTAAGATGCCTTAAAAACAAATCAGCCCAAATGTGGCTTCCTATCGGATTTCCCAAGTTCATTAAATTCATCCTATCAGATTTCCCAAGTTGGTTAAATTCAAGATAGAGCATTAAGCTCAGAAGATAATGGCTATTGTTCTAGAAGATTCTAAAGGGACCAGTGGTGTGAGTGGCAAAACAGGGAGGGTAAAGGGAGAATGGGTAGGGAAGAGGGAACCGATTACATGGAACTGTGTGTGACCTCATCCCTGGGGACAGACAACCAAAAAGTGGATGAAGGGAGACGTCGGACAGGGCAAGATATGACAAAATACCCATTTATAAACTATCAAGGGCTCATGCGGGAGGGGGGAGCGGGGAGGGAGGGGAAAAATGAGGACTTAATATCGGGGGTTTAAATGGAGAGAAAATGTTTTGAGAAACGATGTACAAATGCGCTTTACACAATTGATGTGTGTATGGATTGGGATAACAGTTGTATGAGCCCCTAATAAAATGTTAAAAAAAAAAAAAAGAATCACAAGTTTATAAGCCCCAAGAAAACACTTCTCATGGACCATTGACCAGGGATGTGAATAACTTTGCCCTTAGAGTTGATTACTGCAGATATTGCTGTTGTTATTGTTAGGTAACATTGAGTTGGTTCCAATCCATAAGGAACCTGTGCACACCGGAAGGAACCACCACACAATCCTGGCCCATCCTCACAATCACTCCCATGGCAGAACCAGGGTAGTAGCCATTGTGCCAACCTTCCTCCTTTTCACTGCGCCCCCCCCCCCCACCACATTACCAAGTACGATGCCTTTTTTCAGGGTTTAGTCTCTACTGTCAGTATGTCCAAAGTAGGTAAGATGAAGTCTCCCCATCTTTGCCTCTAAGAAGCACTATTGCCATACTTCTTCCTAGAGAGTAAAACATTGGGTTTTCTCTTAGAAGTCCGTAGTACTTTTTTTTAAAAATCATTTTATTGGGGGTCATACAACTCTTATCACAATCCATACATGCAGCCATTGTGTCAAGCACATTTGTACATTTGTTGCCATCATCATTTTCAAAACATTTTCTTTCTACTTGAGCCCTTGGTAACAGCTTCTCAGTTTTCCTCTCTCCCTTTTCCCTCCATCACGAACCCTTAATAATTTATAAATTATTATTATTTTTCATGTCTTACACTGACCATTGTCTACCTTCACCCACTTTTAAGTTGTCCATACCTCTGGGAGGGGGTTATAAGTAGATCATTGTGATCTGTTCCCCATTTCTCCCTCCACCCTCCCCTTAGCCTTCTGGTAGTGCTACTCTGAATATTGACACTGAGAGGTTTATCTGTCCTGAATTCCCAGTGTTTTCAGCTCTTATCTGTACCCGGGTACATGCTCTGGTCTATCCAGATTTGTAAGGGATCATGATAGTGGGGGTGGGGGTAGGGGGTAGTGGGAGGGAGCATTTAAGAACCAGAGGAAAGTTGTATTTCATCATTGCTAAACTTCACCCTGACTTGCTCCTCTCCTCGAGGATGTTCAGTTGTCTACAGGTGAACTTTGGGTCTCCACTCCACACTACCCATCATTCACAATGATAGGATTTTTTCTTCTGGGTTTTTGATGCCTGATACCTGATCTTATTGACACCTCATGATCACACTGGCTGGTGTGCTTCATCCATGTGGGCTTTGTTGCTTCTCAGCTAGATGGTTGCTTGTTTATCTTCAAGTTATTAAGACCCCAGACTGTATATCTTTTGATAGCCAGGCACCATCAGCTCTCTGCACCACATTTGCTTATGCACCCACTTTATCTTCAGTAATCTTGTAGGGAAGGTGAGCACCATGGAATGCTAGGTTAATGAAACAAAGTGTTCTTGCATTGAGGGAGTACTTGAGTAGAGGCCTAATATCCATCTGCTACCTTAATACTGAACCTATGTACATAGATCTATTTCCCCATCATCATATATAAATATATTTGCATATGTATATGCCTGTATTATGCTTCTATCAGTGCCCTTTGCCTCCTAGTTCTTTCCTTTACTTCCTTTTACTTTCCTCTTGTCCCACTATCATGTTCAGCCTTCACTCGGGTTTCAGTTACATTGCCCTTGATCAAGCCCTACCAGGCTTCCTAACCCCTCCTCACCATCTATTTGGGATCACTTTTTGTTCCCTTTTCCCTGGGTTTATTAACACCCACTTCCTTTCCCCCACCATCCCCACTCCCACGTCCCCTCCTCCAGAACCGTAGGTCCATGTTTTTCCTTTTCTAGATTGTTTATCCCACCTACCTTTTCTAGGTAGACATTCAGAGAAAATAATATGCACAAAACAAGACCGAGCAAAACAAAGCAACAACAACAAAAAAAAAACAACGACAAAAAAAGAAAAGACTATAAATAATTCCAGGTCTGTTTGTTGACTTTTAGGAGTGTTTTCTGGTGGAGTCTCATGGGGTGCCACGCCCTGGCCCCACAGTCTGTTTTTAGTATTCCCCGGGAACTTCATTGCTCTGCTCCCCTTGCTGTTCTGTTGCATGCCCTTAGTGTTTTGGTGGGATCATATCTGGCACATTCCCGCACTGTGTCTCCATGTTTTCCCCTGTAGCTGCTTTCCCTTGGACCCATTTTATTTTTCGTGTTGTTACTATTAAGTGCCATTGAGTCACCTCAAACCATATCGACCTTGTGTACAGCAGAACTAAACACTGCCCGGTCTACACTATCTTTACAATTGTTATTATGCTTGAGCCCTTTGAAGTAGCCACTGTGCTAATCCACCTCTTAGCTTCTGTTATCTTCTGCTTTCTCTTGGATTAAAGTTTTCTATGTTTTACTTTGTTGTTGTTACTATTTTTGTATGATTTTCTTTATACCAAATCCAGCCTATGTAAATCGACAGAGAGTATGATTTAGCACTTCATTAGGGTTTTGTCTGCTGTGACTGGTTTGTAAAGGGGAGCTAATGATAATAGGCACAGGAACGAAGAAAATGTTCTAAAATTGTTTGTGGTGATGATTTTACAACTCTATGTAATATATTTAAATCATTGAATCATATGGTTTGTACATTATTTGTCAATAAAGCTGATTAAAGAAAGAAAACTGAAAATTACATTAGAGAAAAAGGGTCAGGGAAATGACTGAGTTGCTTTTTTATTTGCTTTTTATTGATTGATTTTATTTATTATTATTCTTTTTTTTTAATTTCAATTAAAAAAAAATTCCCCCATCACCACAGTGCATTTGCTCATCTTTCAAGGTTAGCATGGATTGTTCTTGGAGAATCTCAAGGGGAAATTACATATCTTCCAACCAACAACTTTGATCTTGCCTCTTCGGTCTTCTTTCTGATCACAAAACTCAAAGATCACTTCCAAGGAATACAATTTTGATCCTTATAGAGTGCCCAAAGTGCCATTATGATTTGGTGAATATCGAAGAGCAAAGAATTCTTTGGACAAAAGTTAAATGAAAACACCTCTTTCAGAAGTGTATAGACATAGATGGAGGATGTGTCAAGAAACAGTAACTTCCCAGTTGGTGGTTTTAACAAAAGATTCTAGGATTTTGTAGTAATGTGTGTTTACTTACTCTTACTTTTTATGTGTAGTTTCTAAAGGTAACTTTTACCTTGTCTCTCTTCCCCTTTTTATTCTCTTCATTCCAGTAAAAGTTTATCTCTATTATTAATTTTCTTTAAACCTATGCTTTCAGTTTCTTAATTTGTACTATACCATTCTTTTCTACTCCAACTTTTTAACGCATTATTTTCAGTTTTATTTTGAATGAATTGCTTTATTATTCTAGTGCAGATAAAAAAAAAGGCTATTTATTTTATAACACCTTTAAAAAATAATGTAGACATTAATTGCAACAAATTTCTCAGTATTGATTTTTAGCTGAACCCCACAAATTTTAATGTACTGCATCTCATTTATATTCACATTCTAGTAATAGCTACATTGTTTTTCATTTCTTCAATTGTTCATGTATTTGAGTGCATAGTTTAATTACAAATACTTATTAATTTAGGGACGCATGTTATTATTTTCTGATTTATTTTCATCATCGAAATAATTGTAACTCTTTTATTATCTTTAATGATCCTTTTTGTTTAGCTTTCTAACTTTTATATTTTTACTGTTTAATATCACATTGAGAATAATCATATGTTGGACATTTTAATTAGTCTATTTTCAAGTAATATATAGTAACATTACTACTTCCAATTAATATTATATGAATTTACAAACATTGTTAAATCTTGTGAGCATATTTTTTTCTAATATAAACCAGTTTTTGTGTTCATTGATATTACTTTTCCATCTATTTTAAATACACATTAGATCATGGTTATATATTAACACTTAATTATGTTAAACATCTTTTAAAAGATGAAATTATGTATGCATGCTTAATTATGGCGTTTGTATATCTGACAGCACTGTGATTTCACTTTTACTTTTGAAATCTAATTTCTGTAGGTACAATTTAGTATGAAAGTATTTTTGTTTCAGGTTTCCACTGTGTTTGTGTATGTGTTTAGTTTCAATATTTTAAAATTGTTGTCCTAGGACCTTTTGCTCATATTTTTTTCCAGGAAACCATTTACCATAATATTTTATTTGTTTCTCCATATATAGTATGTAGTTTTCTGTGACCACTTTATACTTTTCTTTCAGGCACTGGGTTTAAGTTTTTTGATCGTGATGTGCTTTATCACATTGTCTTTTGTCTTTCTTGGGTTCCTTTTTGCTTGTTGTTTCTTGAGTTTATAATTTCAATCAAATATGGAAATATTGTCCATTATTTAGTTATTTTTTGATTTTTCATTTTCTTGTCCCTCTTCTCTATCTTGACAAATGTAGGGCTCACTATTTTGGGTCTATTTTTTAAAATCTCTATTCTTTTTGAGCGCAGGAAAGATGTTCTGATCATTCCCATTGCTCTGTCTTCAAGTATAGTAATCTGTTCTTTTGCAGTGTCTTTTGTGATGTAAGTAAACTCCAATGCAACTTATATGTTAAATTATAATTCTCATATATAGAATTTCAATTAAAATACATTCCTCGTTAACCTTTTTTGCTTTATCTAGAGTTATGTTTCTTTAATCCAGCTCTTATAGTTGAATATTCATTCCAAATCCAGTTTAATGTAAGTACAGCCATTTTTTCTATTTCCATTTTACACTGAAATTCAACTTTAATGGCGAAGTTAATCACTATTTGCAGATGAGTTGAGACAATATTGCTTTCCCACCGCCTGAAATGTCAGGTCCCCTGTCTTGGAGTATCTTATAATTTTCATTGATTGTCTAAGCTGGACTATTTAACCCATGTGGTTCTTTTCTTTCTATTTTATTCAAATTTAGTAGCTAGAATGATGTCGGATAGTTGTAGTCTTAAAGACTTCTGTTTGTTTGTTTAATTCTTTTATAAGTCCACCTAATTTTCATGTTAATTTAGTCTCATTTTGCCTACAAATACTGAGGCTGTCTGTGTTATTTTCAGAAAGAAATATTTTGGTCATTACCATTCTTATTATGATCCCTGGGAGCCTTAGACATAAGCAGATGCTTTGCAAGAGAAATCCGGTGTTTTTTGCTCCTGTAAAGATATACAGTATGGGAAACTCAAATAAGCAATATTACGTTTTTCTATAGTAGTGGGTATTACCATCTTTAATGAAGTTCACTTTCTATCTCCTGTCTCTTCTCTATGGCTAATCCTATTTTAATTTATCCATTTCCTCTTAGTTTTCTAATAACTTGTTAATATCTTTTAGAACATCTATTTACTCCATCCAAATGGGTTTATACATTGTAAAATTCTACATTCCCAAATTGCTTTCAGTTGGGATGACACGGTAATAAAATACCCCTAAATCTGGTGTAGAATCTTGGCCAAGATAAAAAAATAATAGTAAGAAATTTATAATAAGCTTTTTAAAATTTGAAGTATCCCTAGAAGCATCTAACCCCAACATGTCTTCTTTTGGGGGGAGAATCCATAGACTGTGGTTCTGCCTAATTTAGCCAATTTTAAGGTCTGACTTCAGCTATGTACTCATACAAAGCAGTGTAGGCCCACTTGTAAACTTTTGCTGAGTTGAAATCAATAGGTTTTATATATTTTTGATAGTTCATAATCTAAATCTGAAGCATCCTCTTCTTAGAGAAGAGACCCTGTATGACCTAGGCTGAACTGCCATTCTTTCATGGTACTGATCTCTTACTTTTATTATAACTTTACATGACTACAACCCATGCATTTTTTAATGCATCCTCTAAATTACCTGCCCACACATAATTAATGTGATTGCTTAGTGGTATTCTGTAGGCATAAAGATACATATCATGTTTATGTTTATCAGGATATGATCTCAAACTTTCTTTAATTCCATTTTTTAATGAGGTTTTAGACATCATGTAGCTGAATCAAAGAAAATCATTTAATAACAAATTGTATCGCTATTGTTTAGCTATAAAATTACCATTTAAATAGATGAAAATGCTCATAAAATTGAAGATAAGTGGACATTCCCATATGTTTCTAAAGAAAACGTTTTCTTTGACTCAAATGGAAGTTTGTCAGTCTTTATCTAGGCATTTTAACCATGAGAATTAAACAGCCAGATCTCAAAACATAGAGAAAAATTTAAAAGAGTATGATTATAATTTCATTGAAACTTTAGTTGTGGAAATGGTATTTTATTATTAATGTTTAAGGTAAATTAAAAGACAAGAATGTGTGTAGGATAAATGGACAATGTTATCTGTCTGTTAAAATTAGTGTACAATATTCTGTTATAACGAAGTCCAAAACTCGTATTTGACTTTTATTACAGGAACAAGAAACCCTCGTGGTTCAGCACGCACTCGGCTGCTAACCAAAAGATCAGCAGTTCACATCTTCAACAACTTTATGGGAGAAAGATGTAGCAGTATACTTTTGTCAAGGCTCACAGCTTGGAACATCCTATGGAGAAGGTCTACTATGACCTTCAGAGTTGTTATCAGTTGGAATTGACTAGACTAGAGAGCAAGATGTTCTTGACACAATTTATTTTATCCTGACTATGCTAATTTTCTTTTAAAGCACATGAAATAATTGCATAATTGGGGAAACATTATTAATGGTCTTATGAGAACATCAATGGAGAAAGCTTAGATTCTCTGCAGAAGGCTGTTAAGAAGTCAGTATCAAAGAGCACCAAAAAAGAAGTGTTTCTTTTGCAAAAAAGAAGGAAAGAAAGCTCCTTGTCTCAAAGTAACATTGATTTTCTGAGAGTAAAAATAAATAAATAAATCTGAAAAACAACAAAAATGTAGTAAAAATTATCTTTGGCTATAGTGCAATTAGCCACCCCTTGTGTGTTGGTGGGTTGCATTGTGGTGGATGGCTCATGGCTGAAATGCTGGAGGAGATGATGGCAACATCTCCAAAGCTCGCAGGACAACAAAGGAAAGTATGGTTCAGTAGAGCTGCCAGCCTAGAAGAGAGCAGAAACCAGTGCCTGGTACTTTGATTTTGAAAACATTTACCAAGAAAAACCTTTAAAAACCAGAACATTTGCTCTTGAGATGCCAGAACATGTGCCTCTCAGATTGGAATTCATTAAACATATAACTGAGAAAGAGTTATACCTCAAAGTAGACTCAGTCTTATTGAAAATTGCGGGGATCTGTATTTGATGACATGGTATGATTCAAAGGAGAGCAAGCAGGGCCACATATCCCTCAGTATTCTGAGCATCTCATTTATTTATTTGGCCACTTCCAATCTGGTCATTATATGATCTACTAAGCCAGAAACAACAAATTGCAGAACAACAGTGACACATTCCATATCACAACGATATTAAGATCTCTACTGAAATGCTGAAATGATGTATGTAACAGGATGATATTCACAAACTTACAAGAAAACATAAAGAACATGATTATTATTCAAATGTCTGCAGCAAAAAAGCCAAAGATAAATAAATTGATGACTTTTACCAACATCTGCAGTCTGAAATTGATTAAACATACATACAAGGTGTATTAATAACTACTGGTGATTTGAAACCAAGAAGGATAAGGAGTTTGAAAATATGTTATTAGTGATAGAAATAAAATTGGAGATCACACAATAGATTTTTTCAGGACCAACAATATATTCATGGCAAACCCATGAACGTAGTCAGATAGACATCACATAATGTGATCAATTTCATCAGTGGAAAGAGAAGAAGCTAAATTGCATCCATCAGAATGAAGCCTGGGGCCCACTTTGGAGCAGAGCATCAATTACGCTCACAAGTTCAAGATGAAAATGAAAAGCAAATAAAATGAGTCCATGGAAGTCAAAGTAAACATTCAGTATTACATGAAACCCACCGCCAGCACGCCAATTCTAAATCATAATGACTCCACAGCACAGTTCAACTGCTATGTATAATTTTTGTCACATGCAATTATGGAGCCAGACAGTCTCATATTGTTCCTGCTGAGGGACTTTAGTGTTCATTCAAACTGCTGCCCTGGCAATTCACACCATCATACAGAACCCACTACACCACCAGGGCTCCCTAACCTTGAGTGTATCCACATGGATTTAGAGACTACTTCAGTTAAAACTTGATGCATTAAACACTAATGTCTAGAGAACAGATGAGTTAGGGAATGGCATTGAAAAATCATATGTAAAGAAAGCCCAAACTTCATAAAAAGACAAGAAAGAAAGAAAAGACTAATATAGATGTAAAAGAGACTCAGAAACTTTCTATTGAGCACAATGAAGGTAAAAGGAGTGGAAGAATTGATGGCATAAAAGGTTGAAAAGATTTCAAAGGACAACTTGAGAACACAAAGAATTATAATGAAATACCCAAAAAGGGAAGAACATAATTAATTTTCTAAAGCTAAAAGAACTAAAGAAAAACTGAAGCCTCGTGTTGAAATACTGAATAATTCTATGAATACAATATTGAAATGCATCTTTAATACAGTTGGCACTGAAAGAATGTGGAAAAATAGAAAGTCGTTATATGAAGAAGATTTGGGCAATTTTCAACCATTTCTGGGGATGGTATATAATCAAGAACTTATGGTATTGAAGGAATAATCATATTATTTTATTATTATTACTTTGCATTGGTTTTCAGCCCATTTCTGGAGGCTTATTTCATTTTTTGCCAATGCTTCCAAAAATGAACGCAATACTAATTGAGATATTTCAACAAATGGACGCAAAGCTTAAAAGTGCTAACTCATCTGTGCCAATAATTTGGAAGGCAGCTACCTGACTAACTAACTGGAGAGATCTATGTTTGTGTGCAATCCAAAAAAAGAATATGGACATTATAGAATGATTATCATTAATATGTACAAGTAAATGTTTATATAAAACAATACAAAAAGGATGCAGCACAACACTGATGGGAAACTTCCAGTAATACAAGCTGGATTCAGAAAACGACTTAGAACAAGAGATGTAGATGGTGATATTAGATGGATCTCTACTTAAAGCAGAGAATACTTGAAGGATGTTCACTTTTGTTTTATTCATAGCAATCCTATAGGGCAAGATAGAACTGTACCTGTGAGTTTTCCAGACTGTAAAAGACAGTATAAGAACCTCTCTTTCTCCTGCAAAGCAGCTGGTGATTTTGAACTGCTGACCTTTTGGATTGCAGCCCAAAGTGTACCACTGCTATACCAGGTGGCTATGAGTTGGCATCAACTCAATGGCAATGAAGTTTTTGGTTTTTAGTTTTCCCTGTGTTTTATTGACCATGATTCAACTGTGTGAATCAGATCAAATTATGAATAAGATTGCATAGAATGGGAACTACAGGCAGTGTGCTCCTATCAAAGTGGAAACTGTACATAGACCAACAGGACTAGCTGATTTACTACCAGGTAAAGTGTGCTTCAGAGATGTATGCTTTCACCATATTTTTTTCAATCTGTATTGTGTAAATAATAGCAAAGATATGCTAAATGAAGAACATCACATCAAGATTAGAAGGCTTATTTACATCCTGCAGTTGACAAACTTGTTTGCTAAAAAAGGAAGTGTGCATGAAGTACTTACTGATGAAGATGAAAGACGATAGCCCGCAATATAGATTAGACCTCCACATAAGCACAAACAAACAAACAAAAACTCTCAAACTAGACCAATAAACAACATCCATGACAAAATGAGAAAAGATTGAAGTTATAAGGAGTTAAATTTGCTTGGGTCCACAATCAATGCCTAGCAGAAGCCAAGGAAACAGGTATATAATGCAAACTTGCTGCAAACTAAATTTTTTAATGTCAAAAAGCAAAGATGCAACTTCAAGGATTAACGAACACCTAACCCAAGCCATGATGTTTTCAATTCCCTTATATGTACTCAAGGGTTGGACAATGAATAAGGAAGGCTGAAGAAGCATTGATGCATTTGAATCATGGTATTGACAAAGAAAATTGAAATCACCACAAACTTACAAAAGAATGAACAAATATATTTTTGAAATACTATCAAAATCCGCTTTAGAAGTGAGGGTGGTGGAATTATTGTCTCATGCCATGTGCTTTTGAATATGTTACTGGGAAAGACCAGTCCCTAGAGAAAGACATCATGATTGGTACAGTAGAGTTACAAAAAATGAATCTTCAATGAGGTGGACTGACACTGTGGTTCAAATAGAGAAATTTCATGATGATGCCACGGAAGAGGGCAATATATCTTTCTGTTGTAGCCAAGTTTGTTTGCTCTAAGTGATAACTGTCTCCACAGAACCTACAACAACAACAACAAATAAAAGTATAATTAAGTGACATCTACTCATTACTTATTTTTAATTTTAAATGATTTCCCTAAAATGTTTATTGATATGAGAAATTGTAATAACACAAAATGAATATAGTCTTCTTACTTGATAGTGAAAATAGGATTTACTAATATACCTAATAATACTTATAATACTTAAATATCAAAATTGGGAAGTATAATTAATGAAATTGTATTTGTATTCAAATATGTAATTATGGATTAGAAACAAATTGCATCTTTGGTAAATGAGTCATTGGAATGAGAATGTTGGAAATTTTAAAACAGGAAATGTTTTCATTTCCATTTACTTCTTGACCTCATTTCTCTAGTAATCATCAAAGTTTGTTTCTGTATAAAAATATATACACATTAGTGGTAGTCAGATATGAACATGCGGTTTACTAGGTTGCTTTCTGGAAAGAACATGGAAAGTTAAAGTTTTGATTTTTTTCTTTGGTTGGCTTATTTTTTGGTTATTCTTGTCTGAAATGGTGAAAATAAATATGATGAACCATAAATTTTGAGCTTTGGGGGCAGAATGGCTCCTTGAACTTCTCTGAGCCATGTTGCATAAGTCAAAATAACTGACAGGAGACCTGGCCCTGGCTCAATGAATGGGATAGTTTAGAAAAGAAAGTAATTGTAGTTGACTGTTTTAAGAATATGCTTAGTATCTGGCTATACTAGGATTATATTGATTTCTTCTACTTATTGTTACTGATATAATGTGTGATAGAGATGATTATTGGGAAGTATGAATAGAGAGTTTGTATGCCTACTGCCTGCAGTTATTACATTGTTTCTGTAAAACAAGTTATCAGGATATTCCTGCTAAGAAGTGTCTGAAAAGGTAAGCCCCACTCAGTTCTTTGAGTCCTTAGAACATTTACATTCAAAAAGCCTTGCTGAAAGAGCTGTTGGCAGGCTGGGGTGGGCTGGGGTGTGGGGAGCAGCCATTTTGGCCTTTTTGAATTTTGAACTAGAGATTTTGCTCCAGAAGCTGGAATTTTGGGGGGCCAAGAGGGAACCCTCCTTTCTAGGACTGAAAGTTAAAGGTAGCCTGGAGGCAGGTTGAAATGCTCAATAGGTGACCACCTGAATCCAATTGTTTAGTGAAAGTGTGAGAGAGGCAGCAATAGGGAGACAGGTTGAGTCTGGCCTATGACACCTGTGGACCTGATTCACAGCGACCAGACGAGAGACAAGAGAAGATAGGCTGATCTGAAGTTGCAAGACTTGAGTGGAACCTGTGGCACGACCTGGGCAAAGGGAGCTAAGGTGGTGGAGAATTTGTAATGGGGCCCATGGATGAAAGGCAAGGAAGCCAGTGGGCACCCTGGTGAGGTTAAGCCAGGCAGCCCACATTGAGTTGACCAGAACCCAACCAGATGAAGATAAGACTTTTGAGCCTGTGAACTGGTGCTTATTCCTGCTGACTTTTTGGATGGCCTGTCTTGATTTGACTTTGCTTATGGATGCAGACTCCCAAGGTTCCAACGGGAATGAAGACTCTTCATATTAAAGAACATGCTTGTCTCCTCAGAGCACCAGGCTGATATAAATGGGCCTTATAGATATTGTATACCCAAAATGTGTGTTGGGGAGAGGTCTAGGGGGAAGCATGAAGTGACTGGCTTACAAACTTTCATAGATGGAGAAATAATGCTGATTGGTTTATCGGATTATGGTGTAGGTGTTCACATAACTGCAATTTTTAGCCACAGAATATATTTTTGGCTGTTGTTCACTTATAGAATATTATGTTTAAATGAATCTGACACATATTGAGTTGTATGCATTTCAGTTTCATCCTGTTATGTACAGATACAATTTGACTGTTGTCCTTGTTTCAAAGATTATGTATATATAAAGAATTGTGTTAAGTTCCCAAGGTGACATAGGGTGGACTATGATAGTTAGTTATTTTTGTGCCAACATGGCACCTGTAAGAAGATTTGAGTGGAGTTTAGCCTATCAATCAGGTCACAGATTGATGACCTTCTTTGGAGGTGTGACCAAGATAGATGGCTCCCCGGAGGCTGGCTCTTCTCTCTCTGCTTCCATACTCCTGTGACCTGCTGTAGTCTTTTGATGCACCCATCAGCCTGTTACCTGCCTGCATTCTGCACCTTTGCATGTGGCTGTGTGAGTGTGAATAGGCACTTATGGAATAATATCTGACTTATGGACTTGTGTTGGACTGGGCTGGGATGCTTGATTGATGCACAATTAGTTTTTGATATAAAGGTCGTTCTCCTAATTTTACTGAGTGTCTCTGGATTTGTTTCTGTAGTCAATCGGGCTAACACAATGCACGATATTTGTGGTAGTTACATAATTTCATGTCAACATAAAGTTTGACTAGGGATGGAGTCTAACCTGTCAATCAGATCACAGCCGGATGATGCTTCCTTGTGGGCATCTTCTAATCATGAAGATTCTGGGGACTATTGCTTTTTTAAAATTGCTATTAGCTTGATATATTATTCCATTATTTTCATTATTAATCTATTTTTGTCTTTGTGCTTAAGGCACTTTCCTTGTAAGCAGCATATAATTGAAGTCTGTATTCTAATCCATTCTTTTAGTCCAGTGGTTCTCAACCTGTGGGTTGAGACCCCTTTGGGGGTCAAATGACCCTTCACAGGGGTCGCACAATTCATAACAGTAGCAACATGACACTTATGAAGTGGCAATAAAAATAATTTTATGGTTGGGGTCACCACAACATAAGGAATTGTATTAAGGGGTCCCGTCATTAGGAAGATTAAGAACCACTGTTCTAGTCTGTGTTTCCTGATGGTTCATTTAATGCATTTACAATCAGTGTTGCTATTTATGGGTATAAAGTTATTGCTATCATTTTACTGTTTGTTTTTGTAATGTTGTTGGTTTCTTTAGTCTTCAAAATTTTCTGTTTAGTTCATTTTTGTGAGTGGCTTTTCTTGTCAGTTTTACTTAGCTGTGGCATACCTGACTTAAATGCTTCAATATTTCTCTTTACTAAATGTTTCTCTTTTTAAAAAAAATTTCCCCATTTCTTTGAGACTAACTTCTTATTTATTATATTAGTCTCAAGATTAAATCTTTGCTTCCATGAAATCTATTTACTTTCTCTTCATTCAAATATTTTGTATCTATACTATTGTCTCTATATATTTTGTAATTATATTCATTGTGAAATTATGTAGATGGCTGCAAATTTCAAACATGAAAGTGTATTTTACTTTGAGTGCTGTTTTTTGTGAGTTGACTTCTGAGTAGTGCTGTCCTGTATACTGATCTCAAGTGGATGTCTGTTTTTGTTGATTCTTTCTCAAAAGAACTCCTCTTCATATATTTTGTAAGCTTGTTCTTATTTTTACAGGTGTTTTCTATTCAGCAAATGCCTTTATTTCTTTCTCATAGTTTTGAAATTATTTTGCTGGATATGAGATTCTTTTTTGGTAATTTTTTTCATCCATTTGTGTGTGTGTGTGAGTGTGTTTTAGACAGGGTTCTCTAGAGAGATAAAACCAAATTGCTGATAATTTAATATATTTATTTATAAAGATAATTAGATATATAACAAGAAATAAACTGTTAAATCATATACAGATAAATACATAATACAAAAAATAAAGTTAAATTATAAAGCACTACAAATGGCTCAGTGCAACTCACGTCCGTGAGAGAGAGTTGTGAGAGACCAGCAGTCCTTCAAGTCTAGTCTGCTGCCAGATCTTCCTCTATTTGTAGAGAGAGCTAGGCTCTGTCAGCACAGCAGCCAATCACAAGGCAGGTCACCAACCGCCAGTCCCCAGCTCCAGAGATATCTTAAAGGGACCTCAACTTACAGCGACACAGTCCACAGGCTAGGTGTCCCACAGATAGTGTAGCCTTTAAATTGAGGCACAGAACAAGCAAGGCAGCCGCACACTGGTCTGATGATCACAGAGCGAGAGACAAGAAAGGCAAAGCTCACCAAGCCATTTATCTCTCTGCCCTTCAGTTAATCCCACTTGTGTTTATCAGCCAGGCTGGCACAATAAACTATCTCAGTGTGTATAGCCTTTACTCTTTTGTCCGCATGGTTTCTAATTTAGAATCAGAGTTTAGACTTATTAATTCTCCAAATTTCCTGTTTTCCATAGTTATTCTCAAGACTCTTGTATTTGAAACTGTGAAGTTTGTCTATGATATGTCACTGTGATTTTCCTTTGAAGTCTCTCTGATTTGGGAATTTTTCACCTCCTTCAATGATTATTTTCTCTACTTTCATGATGTTACAGAGGTTTTCTACCAGCAATTCATTTTTTATTTATTTAGATTTTAAGTTTGTTTATTTCTATATGTACTAAAATGCCACTCGTGCATGTTATTCCTTTTGATGGTGTCTTACATAATTATTTTTATGTACTTTTCTTTTCATACATTGATTTCACAAATCTTTTTTGCAATCACAATAATTTGGCTTTTCATTGCTTTAATTCCACTGCTTTGCACTTTCAAAGCATCGTCTAATTCTTCTGGATTATTGTTTGCTGGTTTTCTATTGTTTTAACTTTTGATGTATCTTATCAGATTGTTGATGTTATGTTTCCTGGGTTCTCCTAATATTTTCCTTTTTTTTTTTTCTGTACAGCTCTCTTGATCGTCGGTTGAAAGAACTTAAGGGTAATTCTTTTCTATTCCTTTTCCATTCCTTTGAGTTCAGTGTACTTGTCGCAGTTTCCTCATATTTTATCTTATTCCATCATGTGGATGGAAACTGTCTGTTCTCTCTGAGACACCATGTTGTTTTCATATTGATGTCTACTTCCCTGGTCAGGCAGGGCCTGTGATTAATTCATTGTAGCTATTGGAAGTTTGAAGGTGGCTGGCTCATGTGGGGCCAGTTGATTTCCTCAGGCGGATCAAGAAACAAGTTTTATTTAGGAAGAAGAAGAAGAAGAGGAAGAGGAAGAAGAAAAACAAACATCACAAACACACTAAAAAAAATTGAGAAAACAACCAAATTAATGGAATACACAGACACAAATACACAAGCACCCAAGCTAGAAAGAGGTGCTACTTTCTTTTTCTCAGTCACCAGTGTGTGCTTTTCAAGGGCCCACTCACAGTGCACATAGTGCAAGTACAGCCATGGATAAGTAACGGTACAGGTCGGCAACATTCTGGGAATCTTCCTTATTTTGTTTACTAGCCCATGTCTGTGCTCTTGTACAGTTAGTTAAGTAGTATGAGGAAACACAGTTTATTAGTCACTATAAATAATTTCCCCAATATTTCATAAAGGCACTACCAATGAACCCTAATACATTGTGATAAAAATGTGGATTTTAAACAGGAAAACGTGTCACAGTCAAATTTATTTAGAAGTTCATGTTTACTTTATTATTTTCACCATAAGTGAGCAATTGAATATCTCAGGTAAGTTTTGTCACAAAGAAATGTCTTTAAATTAGATTCATATGCTAGCGTTCAAATTCATTTGATTTGCAAAACTTTTCCCTCTCAGAGTATTGTCCTTGTGGACTGAATTTAAAGGCAAAAAATTGCATACTAATAGAAGCCAATTTAAAAGAGAAGTATCTAAGCATGGAACTTCCAAGATATAAATCAGGACTGATGGTAATTTTGCAAAGGAACAAAAAGGATTTTCATTACCAACCACACATTTCCTGCTCTGTGATGTTTTACAAGTTATGTATCTTGTGTACTTTCTGTTTGCCACTACTAAAAACTTAGAAGTGAATTAGACAATATCTGAATTTGAAAACATGCTAGACATTTTGTGAGCATAGTAAAGTTTTACTATGATTACTACTTTGATATTGTGAAATTTTGTTTTATTGGGGCCTTGAAAGCCTTAGATTTATTTAAATTTAAATAAACTATATTTTAAATAAGTTTGCTTTGTAGCTCTTAAATATTGGGTCAGGAATACAGTTTGCTGTATATGTAGTGGATACATTGATCTTTAAATGAAGTTTAGAAATACATTGTTCTCATATTTTATCTGCTTTGTTATATTACGCTATGCATCTGTGTCTACTACCTAGCTAATCTAAACATTTTCATTCATAATATAAGTGATTAAGCTATCAGAATGGCTTTGTGAAATGAATAATCTAGGTTATTATGCTGTTAATATAGTTTTTGAAATTCTAAGAGAACGACATGCATTCTCTTTTCTTGGTGTGCGTTCATATTGAAGCCTTTGTGCATTCACTTGCTTTGTTGTCAAGGAGCTAAATAATAAACGAGAGAAAGCTGCTCTGGGAACCGTACTGTCTGCTGTGCCATTCAGCACAGAAAGGAAGTCACCTGTGGCTAGTTTGAAGCGTGCTCTTGAAATAGACAGAGATTCATCATCATCTGCCTGAGGTGCTAGAGGCCCAACAAATCTTTTTGCCCAAGCTGTGCTGGTGAGAGAGTTTTTGTTTAATTGTGATGAAAAAGATCCCAGGATAAAAGGGAAATAAGCTCCCTACAGAACTGGAGACTCCAAATGGCCATAAAAAATATATGCAGGTAAACATCATTTATACAGTATTGCTTTAGAGCAGATTATAAAGCTCATGTTGTGTTCCATGGACTCCTTGGGGGAATCAGGTGGTAATAGGGTTTCTCGTTCCTTAGAAGTTGTATCCAGGTACTACAGATAAAAATGTTGCTAGTAGTGATCCCTGAGAAAAATTTGAAGTTACATCAATTGAAAGAACAACAAATTAAACAAGAACAAATCAATCTTTTTTGTAATATTTGTATATAAAAAGGCTTCAAGAAATCTTGGAATGATTCCATTATTATCTTTCCATTTTATTTTTACATGAACTATATGATGTCCTCTAAGATATCTTTATTATTACACTGTAATTTTCAGAGAACACGTTGGTCAGTCATTCAAAGGTGTAATCAATAAAAAGTAATTGAATAAAAAGGTATCCTCTTTCTGATAGTCAAAAAGAGAAATTGAACTTGGATCAAGTATAGAGAAATGACAATTGGGCAAGAAATCATCTAATTATTGACCGCTTACACTCTAAATCCATTAGGAGACATAATAATAACTAATATAATTCTGTTACTATTTGAAACAGGAATATTATCAAGAAAAATCTCTGTATTTTGGTAGTTCTAAATATAATTATTTTAAATATAATTAAATATAATATAATTAAATATAATTATAGTTTTAAGTATAATAAATATAAATATAATTAAATATTTAAAATATGTAAGTATAAAAAATATAATTAGAGGAGGACTCTAAAAGTAATGTAAGTCAACTAGCCACTAATATATCACACACTAATGTATGGTACACTAATTATGTCTGGTGCACTAATCTATGGCACAATAAAGTATGGCACACACACAAATTATATAAAGACAAAAATAACTAGATCATAGAACTTGAATATAGGTCAATTGGAATTTTGAGTCCAAGGAAAAAAAAATGAAGGGATGTATTAAAAAAATCTAGAGAACTTGTCAAACAGTACTCAGTGGACAAGCAAACATGCTATAAAAACCCTTTGGTAATAATTTCTTTTATAAGAATTAATGCCAAAGTAGTCCCTAGAAATTAAAGTCCCCAAAGTTCCTCTCTTCCAAGATAATAATCTGCTCTATTTTCCCCTCTCTGCTCCCATGAGCACATTTCCTCATATCTGTTGGTTCTGTGAATCACTGCAATATCTCACAGAACTCAGCAGAAGATCTAGGGATTGTCTTGCCAGTGAGCCTGCAGTTCTCTCCAAAGTTTGAAGGTCATGTAGGGGTAAGCCAGATGCTGGGGCTGGAGGACCCACTGCACTCGGACTCTGTTTGGTGATGAGATCACACTCTCTCCTGCGCAGTGGGCTAGTTATATGCAGCAAGGGATTCTGGTCACAATTACTCACAAGCCAGTCCTATCAGTATCTTACCCCCAAATTCTTACCAGACTCTTACAGGGAAAGGTCATTTGTTGGGAGTTAAATGGTGCAATCAAATGTCATCCAAATGTCATTTTCTCCTCTCCACCCTTGGACTGTAAGTTATTGATGCTTATATGAGCCAGGGACTCAGGCAAGACGTTTCCAGTAGGCACTGTCCTCCCACTAATCTTAATCTTAATTGATTATTTGATGTCTTTTTCAGAGTGCTCTTCATTGATTGATTTCTACTTGTTAATTTTGAGTCCTGCTACTTTAAAGAACAGATTTTCGGGGAGTCCTTCCAGTTCTCTCTATAAAAAATGGTATCATCTGCATATAGCAAAAGCTTCACTTTTGGTGTGCCCAGTTGTATTCACTTGATTTCTTTTTATTGACCAGTGGTTCTAATTAAGACTTCCAGCATGATGTTGAATAGGAGTGATGATAATTAGCTTTTGCCCATTTTTAATTGGATATTTTTTTCTTATTGAGATGTTGCAGAACTTCAGAGATTTTAGTAGCAAGCCACGTGTCCTTTATGTCATTGCTAAAGATGTTTTCCCATTCCAATGACTCTTTTTACTTTGTTGATGAAGCCTTTCATGTGCACAAGTATATTAATGTTGATAAGTCATCTATATTGTCTTTTCATGTGTCTCTTTTTGATGTTTGGTAGAATATGCATTCTCTGCAAAAAGTCTCTTAGTTTATCCCAGTTTTCTTATTAATGATCTTTACAACTCTGGGATTTGCATGTAGGTCTTCATCCATCCTGAGTTTTTCTTTTTAAACATGAAATTATGAGGTGTGGATTCTATTTTATTTTTCTGCAGATGGAGATTAAATTTTGTCATTACCCATTATTGAAGATGCTGTCTCTTTGCCAATTGATGCTTTTAGGGCGCTTTGTTGAAAATCAGTTGTTTGTAGATTAATACATTATTTTGGGGTTTTCTATTCTGTTCTTTTATATATCTATTTAGAATGCTGTGGCTGTGTATTGGGTTTTGAGGCTAGGTTACTGAAGATCTCCTATTTTGCTTTGTTTTTTGAGGATTTCTTTTTTGCTTATCTTAGGTCTCTTCCTTTTCTATGTGAAGGTAATTGCTGGTTCTATTTCTATAAAAAAGTTGAGATTTAGATGAGATTGCATTGTATTTATAGATCACTTTGGATAATATTGATATTTTTACAATATCAACTCTCTCTACCCACGAACATGGATTATTCTTCCATTTGTGTAGGTCTTTTCTCTTTCCTATAAATGATCTGTAGTTTTAGTATAGATATTTTGCTATTTTGGTTTGGTTTATTCCACAGTGTTTAACTTTTCTGTGGCTACTTTAAATGGCATTATTTTCTTTCTTTCTTTCCTTTTATTTTTTTTTTAGGTGTTCAGTAAATGAAAGTTTTTATTTATTTTCTTCTTTCACGCAACAAATAATTATTTTTGAGCATTTAATATCAGCTCAGTACTATGCTTTCATGCTGGGAAGGGGTGATTTTTATTTATTTATATATATATTCGGTATTATTTCCTGATGTCTTTTTCAGACCTATCTTCATGGTGTATAGGAATGTAATTGATTTCTGTTAGTCAGTCTTAGATCCTGCAACTCTACCATGCTCCTCAATTGTTTCTCACAACTTAAAAAATTGGGGGACATCAAACTTATAAAGTATTATCTACCCAGAGTGAGAATTTCACTCATTTTTACCGAATTGTATCTGCCTGAAAAATAGTTGTGATAAGGGGCATCCTAATCTGGCTCTTGTTCTCAGGGAATATGTTTTTAGTTTGATATTCCTATTGTTGATTTCTAATTTTATAGCATTGTGATGTATGAAAATAAAGTATAGAATCTTGATACTTAAACATTTTATTGAGGCTTTCTTTGTAACCTAACATATGATCTATTCTAAAAGCTGTTCCATATGCATTTGAAAAAAATTCATGCTGCATTGTTGTTGAGTGAAAGGCTCTGTAGATATCTGGGAGGTTGAGTTGGCTAATCATGTTGTAGAGTTCTCCTCTGTCTTTACTGAGTTTTTTCTTGTGAGTGTTGTACTGAAGTCTAGTACTATTATTGGTGTATACTCTATTTCTCTCTTCAGCTTCGTATAAGTTGATTAATTTATTTTGAGGGTCTCTCATTGAGTGTACATATGTTTAGTATGATTAATTCCTCTTGTCCTAATATTCCTTTAAACATCATGTAATGCACTTCTTTCTCTTTCACTATCTCACCATGGATTATGGCTTAAAGTTTATTTTATCAGTGATTAATATTGCCACTCAAGATTTTTTGTTGTTGTTCATTAGCTTGATACACTTTCCTCTATCATTTTATTTTTAGTGTATTTTTATCTTTGTGTCTGGACGATGTTTCTTTTGGGCAGCTTATTGATGAGATTTGTTCTCTTATGCAATTGGCTAATCTCTGTCTCTTTGCTGGAGTGATTAATCCATTAATATTCAATGTCATTATTAATATGTGTGGATTGTACTTTATTTGTGATTATATTGTGCTATTGTCTGTGCTGTTTTAAATACTGTTTTTAGTGTGTTGATTTTCTGAGTGGTGTTGTTGTATGGTAATCTCAGGTATGTCTGTAGTTGTTGAATCTCTGCCCAAAGAATGTATTAGGTTGTTCTTGTTTTTGCAAATCCTTTTAATTTCTCCTTTACTGAAAATACTCTTATTTATTTCTCACATTTGAAATATACTTCTGTTTGATATAGCATTTTTTGTTTGCACTTTTTGATTTTATTTTTCTCCCCAGCTTTTATATATGTCATTCGATGGCCTTATTGTTTTCTCCTGAAAATCTGAACTTATTATTGTTGTTTTTTCTTGATAGATGATTATTCTTATTTTCCCTAGCTGCTCTCAGTATTCTCTCCACGTATTTAAGATTAGAGAATTTGATTGCTATATGTCAAAACATTTTCTCTTGTGGTCTATTATATTTGGAGTTCCCTTAGCTTCTTGAATATTCTTCTTTTTCCCTTTTGAGGTAGTTAGTTTATTGTGCCAACCTTGCTGATAAACACATGTGGGATTAATTGAAGGGCGGAGAGATAAATGTCTCAGCGAACCTTGCCTTTCTTGTCTCTCACTCTTTGATCATCGGACCAGTGTGTGGCTGCCTTACTTATTCTGTGCCTCAAATTGCAAGCTACACTACCTGTGGGACACATAACTTGTGGACTGTGTCGCTGTAATTTGAGGTTCCTGCAAGATCTGCCACACAATTGAAATTTGCATCTCTCTTTTTTTTTTTTCCCTTGGGGTTTTCTGGTAAAAACCAGAAAACCTGCTAGACAAATTCTAAAAGAGCTGTAACACAAGGAGTTTGCACCTCTTGAGCTGGGGACTGATTGTTGGTGACCTGACTGACTGTTGGTGACCTGTCTTGCTGTTGGCTGCTGGTGCCCAGAGAATCTGAAGCTCTCTACAGAGGACTACCTGGTGGCCCTCAAGACTTGAAGGACTGCCAGTGTCTTACTACTCTCTTACACGTTTGAATTGTACTGAGCCATTTGTACTGTTTTATAACTTAACTGCTTATTTTTTGTGTTATCTATCTATTTATCTATCTACCTATCTATCTATATAAAAATATATATAATTATTAGCAATCTGGTTTTGTCTCTCCAGAGAACCCTGTCTAACAAACCTTTTCTTTTCTTTTTTTAAAATAATCATTTTATTAGGGGCTCATACAACTCATCACAATTCGTACATACATCATTTGTGTCCAGCACATTAGTACATATGTTGACTTCATCATTCTCACAACACCCGCTCTCCACTCGACTTGGTATCAGCTCCTCATTTTCCCCCTCCCTCCTGAACCCTTGATAATTTATAAATTATTATTATTTTATCATATCTTACCCCATCCGACGTCTCCCTCACCCAATTCTCTGCTGTCAATCCCCCAGGGAGGAGGTCATATGTACACCTTGTCAACTGTTCCTCATTTTCCCCTCACCTTCCCTCCACTCTCCTGATATTGCCACTCTCTCCACTGGTTCTGGGGCATTCATCTGTCCTGGGTTCACTGTATTTCCAGTTCCTATCTGTGCCAGTGTACATCCTCTGGTCCAGTCAGATATGTAAGGTAGAATTGGGATCATGGTAGTGGGGAGGAGGAAGCATTTAAGAACTAGTGTAAAATTGCATATTTCATCGTTGCTACACTGCACTCTCATTGGCTCATCTCCTCCCCGCAACCCTTCTGCAAGGGGATGTCCAATTTCCCCTGAATGGGCCCTGGGTCCCCACTCTGCACTCCCCCTCATTCACAATGTTATGATTTTTTTTTTGTCTTTGATGCCTGATACCTGATCCCTTCACCACCTTGTCATCTTACAGGCTAGTGGGCTTCTTCCATGTGGGCTTTGTTATTTCTCAGTTAGATGGCCCCTTGTTTATCTTCCAGGAGGTGGGAACCCTATATTCTATGTAATTTGACAGCTTAGCACCATCAGCTTTCTTCACCGCATTTGCTTATGTAACCACTTTGTCATCAGCATTCGTGTTGGGGTAGGCTGGTATGCTTATTCCTTCTGGATTTTGTTGTTTCTTAGCTAGATGGCTGCCTGTTTGTCTTCAAGCCTTTAAGACCCCAGATGCAGTATCATTTGATAGCCAGGCACCATCTGCTTTCTTCACTACTTTTGTTAGTGCACCCCCTTTGTTCTCAGCAATCGAGTAGGGGCAGGCTGGTGTGCTTCTTCCACGTGGGCTTTGTTGGCTCTCAGCTAGATGGTTTCTTGTTTATCTTCATGTCTTTAAGGCTTCAGATGCTATATCTTTTGGTGACTGGGCACCATCAGCTTTTTTCACCACACTTGCTTGTGCACCCATTGTCTTCAGTGATTTCAGATGTTATATCTTTTGGTAGCCAAGCACCATCAGCTTTCTTCACCACATTTTCTTGTGCACCCATTGGCTTCAGCGATTGTGCCAGGCAGGTGAGCATCTCAGACTGCCCAATTGTTAGAATCAAGTGTTCTTGTGTTGAGGGAGTACTTGTGCAGGGACCCACTGTCCATCTGTTTTCTTAATACTCTCCCTATAAATATATGTACGTTGATTTATTTCCCCGTCATATATAAATATATTTACATCTTTATATGCCTGTATTTACATCTCTATGACTACTCTTTGCCTCCTAGTTCTTTCCTCCATTTCTTTGTACTTTCCTCTTGACCCACTATCATGTTCTGCCTTCATTGGGGTTGTAGACATTCCTCTCCATTACAATGCCCTTGATCCAGCCCTGCAAGGCCTCCCGCACCCTCCCTGACATTGATTTTGGATCACTTATTGTTCCCTTGTCCCTGACCTTTTTAACATCCTCTTGCTTTCTCCCGCCTCCCCTACCCCCATGTTCCCCATATCTGTCATCCCGTTGTTCTCTCTTCTAGCTTTTTTATTCCGCCTACCCCTTCCAGGTAGACATGCTATGTACCATCACCAGACTGAGTGCAACAAAACGACAACAGAAAGTAAAACAATGGCTACAACTACAACACACACACACACACACACACACACACACACACACACACACACGCATACATATATAACTGTATGAATGGTTCCAGGTCTGTTTGTTTTCCTTCATGTGTGCTTTCCAGTTAAGTCTGATGGGGAGCCATGCCCCGGTACTGCCTCTATCCCTGGGGACTTCACTGCTCTGCTCCCTCCGCTGCTCTGATGCATGCCCCCAGAGGCTGGCATTCGGCATGGTGAACACATCTTTTCTATTGGGCTAGTTTCCAATGATTGTATTTTTTTTCTCTTATTTTTTGTTTCTTCCTGCTCTAGAACCCAATAAGACAGAATTTGTGTCTGTAGATAGTGTTGTACATAATTTTCAATATTTCTTTGAATTAATTTGCTCTTTTTGTTTTTATTACTATTGTCAGTGTCATAGATGGTAGTATCTTCAAGCTCACCAGTGCAATATCCAAAAACTTATGTTGTATTACTATATTATTTTAAAGTATTTTCTAGTCATGTTATTTCAGTATTGCTCTTCTAGATTTCCACTTGACCTTTTCGTTTGGGGGTTTACAGTTTCCCTTGGCTTCTTCAATCTCTTTTTCCAACCAGTATTCTGAATACTATTTTTGGTAATATCACAACCATTACTCTTTTGGAAAATTCCTTTTAATTTAGGTACTATTCACTCATTTGTCCTCCTCCCGCCCCATGTAGACATATATTTTCTTCTCTTTCCATGCCATTGTAATGGACCTGTTAGGGGTGAAAGGGAGGTTGGGTCATATGGGGTAGTTGACATTCTTGACTGATGTAGCAGGAACTTAGCAAAATCATAAAGCAACAAAAGTTGGAAAGGCAGAGAGAGAGAGAGAGAATGAGGAGAAAAGGAAGAAAAGAAAGAAAAATTCTAGAGATAAAATATATCAAGACAGAGTTATATAATTATTAGAGGTAATAAAGTATATTTAGAGAGAAAAGAAAACACACTTTGAAATTAAAAGTGCACTACTAATAAAGAAAAATATCAAGTCTGGCTGTTTAGATGGATTACTCCTTCAGCCTAGGAGCTTTAGAAGTGTATTCAATGAAAATGTGGACAAGCTGAAGCCAATAGGTTATGACAGTAGGCGTGTACCTCCAGTGTTCTCGCTGGCAGATTGGAGCGAGCACCCCACTGGTGAAGCTCAAAGAAAGTTTCAAGCCTCTGGCCACTTGCTCCCAAGGAGCATAGATCAGAGACAGTGCTACACTGGCCCTGATGCCTGCTTGCTCTCTGCACATGGAGAGATGCAAGAAGTGGGTTTGTCAGGGAGCTGGTTTGTTTGTTTGTTTTCGTTTTTGAGGTACCTAGCAAGCCACCCTATCTCCTCCTTGCTTCTTTATACATGCTTCTGCAATCCCTGGAACATGGAAGCTTTGATCTACTTGCAAGTTATTTTTCTAGATTACAGGCTGCAGTCTTTCTTTCATGGTGATTCTTTCCTGGTTATCCCAGTTTTTGTGTTTAGTGCCCTGGAAGTTGTTTTCTAGGAATTCTTATTAAAGTAACTCTTCTTTAGAGGAACAATGAGTTTACCTTCTTACCTAGTTTCATTGTAAATAAATAGTTATTCATAACAGATTGTGGCTCATGCCTTGGATGTGGCTTAGTTTTCCAATGAGCTACCTTCTATGTATTGATAATTAAGAATAATAATCAGAAACACTAAAAGGTTGCTAATTCTGTCATATAGGTAGCTTTGTGGTACCCACATTGCAGCATGTGATGGTTAGTTTCATGTCACATATTAACTAGTCCAATTATCTAGTCACACATGAATCCACATTGTTATGGAGTATTTGTTATATGTTAACATCTATGGTCTATTTGACTTTATGTAGAAGAGATAATCATCAGCTATGTGCCTGTGCTTCGTTAAGTCACTTTTACAGAATTATAAAATGAAAGAAACTAAAGATTTTCAAATATAACCATTCTGCCTCAAGACTGAAATATTAACTTCTGTTGGGTTTCCAATCTGACCAACTTCCATAACAAATTTTGACTCTCCAGTTTCCTAATTGTATGAATCCTTTAATTCATCTGTCTCTTTATATGTGTTTCTTTTTCTCATATTTTTCTCCAATCGATCTATTGGTTTTGCTTTTCTGGAGAACTCTGCACATTGATTCACATAAGTAGATCATTACTTGGTTCTAAAAACCATTTTATGAAATGAAATTAGTTTCATGAAAGAAAGTTCTTTAAGTAAGAAAACATTTTATGAAATGATCTTTAGTTCAAGAACTTTCTTTCATCATTTTGACACTGTATTTTTTAATACAATAACACAAAACAAACCTGGAAAGGCAACTTAGAAATAATATGAAACTTAACAGTGGGAAGGGACTATATTAGGCTGTCTAGCACATTAAAAAACAATTATTTTTTATTTCATAGTTTTTACTGGGCATAGTTACAGTATAGTTTAAGAAGTTTATTTGCATTTATTATGCAATGCACATCGGTATGTGTTCAAAGTATATAAAGGTATGCAAGTGCTTCTTTAGAATCATTTTTAAAAATCATTTTATTAAGGGCTCATACAACTCTTATAAAAATACATACATACATCAATTGTGGAAAGCACACTTGTACATTCATTGCCCTCATCATTCTCAAAACATCCGCTCTCTGCTTAAGCCCCTGGCATCAGCTCCTCATTTTTATCCTTCCCTCCCCCTCCCCCCTGCCTCATGAACCCTTGATAATTTATAAATTATTATTTAGTCATATCTTACATTGTCCGCCATCTCCCTTCACCCACTTTCCTGTTGTCTGTCCACCAGGGAGGAGGTTACATGTAGATCCGTGCAATCAGTTCCCCCTTTCCACCACACCCTCCCTTCACCTCCCGGTATCTTTAGAGTCATTATATTGGTTTCGAAATGACAATTTAGTCTTAAAGAAAATCATATCAATACTATTTTGAAAATAAATACTTCTTTTAAAACTAGCTATTGGAATCACTAAAAATTATTTAAGATTCTCAAAATAAGTTTTTTAAACATTCCTTTATTTTTCGATTGTTTCATTCTTATTTGAACCATGATTGAATTTGTGCCTGATCCATGTTACCTTTCTGATAACATGTTGTAAAGAATTTGCTACTGGAAAGTAATTTCACACAGCAACCATATAAATAGATATTGAATGTACGATAAAGTTATAGTGTTTACCAAATAACTGTAGAGTACCAATAAACAGTAGCTTTAAACAATAGCATTAGGATTTGTGGGTGGGTGGGTGGAAGGGTGTGTTTAAAAAAATACACGCATCACACAGACAATACTTCTATACTGTATGATTTATTTTTGTCTTATTGAGAAATTTGATATTCAACTTTATAAAGTGTCAGCTTATTTTGAGAAAAACCGTATACAGCTGCAGGCACAGCATGCCCATGCTTTTCTGTAGTCCTTTCCCCCTCCTTTTCTCTCTGTGATGTTCACCCTTGCTTGACAAAGACAGTTGTTTAGAAAGACACACAGTGACAAGAAGAGTCAGATAAACTGTGCTACGATTTTGAGCTTGTCATATTTTCTCATAATTGTGTAACCTTCATGCTGAGGAAAGCACTTTCTAGGGAATGGACTGTTAAATTATCTTTCAACAAGTCAACTGCTATACCCTGCCTACTGTCACTCTTTATACCATACAAGCATCTGAGTTCCTCCTGTGGATGTCATTGCTGGATTTAGAATACTTACATTATTCTTGTCAATTTATGTAACTTTGGTTTTCCACAATGCCTTCAGTGCAACTTTGACTTCTTCCTTCAATACCATCAGTTCTTGATCATATGTTACCACTTCAAATAGCTGAATTGTGCTGTCTTAATTAGTGTCCACTATTTTACCTCTCTAGTTTCTAATACTCATTGCAATGGCTCTACAGAACTCACAGAAAAAGAAATCATGATTAAAAGTGTTATTAAGGAAGTTAACATGTGGCAATGCTGATGAGAATGAGAAATGTGCACGCTTTAGTTGTTTATCAGGACATGTTACAAAGTTCTGACATGTCCACTAACACATGCCCAGAGGCATACCATTCTTCCGTGTCAAACTGAAGGCATTCAGCTGAAAGCTCAGCAAACCCAGTCCCGTGAATTACATGTCCAGAAACACCCAAAACCAGTCAACCTCCGCCCAAAGACACTCAGTTCCACTTCTCCTACCTAAAAGCCCTCATATTTACTTGCTCCGTGGGTTGGGAAGGTCATGACTCTCTTTCATGCTCTGGCTCCTGGTACTGCTGCTACTGTGATAGTTTACCTGTCACCTGGATGCAGAAGGTTCACTGCACAAAGATCTCAGGTCCAGAGGATGCATTCCGCTCCTCGTTCTTGCTAAGGAGATCCCACCTTCTGCTTCTCAGAGGGCTCATTTTATACACAGCAAGAGGGCACTCCAGGGACATCTAGTCACTATTGCTCACAGGTTTAATCCTGTCAGTAATTTCCCCCACTGTCTAACAAGACCCATGCAGGGAAAAGTGAGAGTAGGAGTTGGAGACTTTGACTAGTAGAGCCATGTTAAATAAAGCACTGCCCCTAAAGCACTGCCCCTCCAGTGACCAGTTGACCAGATTTTTTTTGTACAATTACTCTTTGGCTTTATATGTCTTTCAATATTCCTTGCACTTTGCAATATTTGCCCCACAGAATCTGGCCATATTCATTTGACACTTGAATTATTCTTCAGCTCTTCCAGCTTGAGTCATGCTGAATATGTTCTTCCTTTATGGTTTACTAACTCAAAGTACCTGCACATTTTATAATAATACTTTACTTTGACATTAGTCCTCACAATGGCATATTTTCTCTGTAAGATTTTAAAGTGGTCTTTTGAAGCAGATTTGCCCAATGCAATAAATACATTCTGATTTTTAGAATGCTTGTATAATTAGTGTTGATTGTGGGATCCACGTCAAATGAAATCTTTGATAACTTCAATCTTTTCGCCATTTATCATCACGTTACTTATAAGTCTAATTTTGGAATTTTGAAAATAACAATAAAACTTTCATTCTTTGGGGTCATGATCTTAAATTACTTTTATCAATGAATCACGAGACTCTGTGGATTGTAAGGATTTTTTCAGGTGGGTGGTATGAATATTTATTATTATTGGTCTTGTTATCTTTTTATCTGTCTGGTTATTTTCTTTATTTTTGATGTTTTTGTTATATTCATGCTCAGATCTGTGTACAATGGACTACTTTATGTAAACCATATTAAATATTTTCTTGTTTCTCTAAAAATCTCTGGCTTTCTCTAGTGTTCTCTATTCTGTACTTTAGAATCCACATTCTCCCCAGATTTGTCTCTCTAGCTAGAATTTCATTTATTTATTTATTTTTAGATATTTGAAATACAACTCTATCCTGGTTCTAAATAAAAGGTTATGGGAATGACGTTTAACAAACAAATTGTCACCACTGAATATTACGATGTGACTGTAGCAGTCTTGTATTTGAATTTCAAGAAATAAAACAGATGCATTCCAAAACAGTTAGATATGTGGATTGTAAATAAATAAAAGAGAGTTTTAACTGCAACCCTCATTCTGAAGCTCATTCATCTCCTTCAGCTTCCCAAAGATTAGCACGTTCTGCTTAGCTATAGAGTAAGAGTGCTAAGACTGGCAAACACTCTGCACCACTGATATAAAGGGTAGTTGCGTCTAACACTAGACTTCTGATGCTGGGTTCCAGTTTTTTTCTCTCACAGGCCATCGCCCTCAGGCGGGATAGAGGTTGTTAGTGCAACCCAAATCAAGGTCATATTGTTGTGCCCAATCTCTGGTTGTGGTCCATAACAACCTCTGATGGGGCAGGAGCAGGCATGGCAACAAAATCCAAGTTAGGCTCTCCAGTGAATTTTCTAGCAATCCAAAGGAAAGGCATTTCAAAGTTTTAGTTACTTTTGGCAGATACATCATAGGACTGAAGGTTATTCTTTCGGTGGAAGGCGATGGAATTGGCCTCAACTTTCCTATCCTTAATAAGTCTACATTGTAGCCACACAGCACGATGGGTATGTTTTCAAATACTTGAACCTGACCTAAGCCAGTTATGCACATCTTGTAAATAACCCCTGAGGTTATGTCAAACATTATCATGTCATACTGGGTTTGGATATAACAGCCACCTCTCAGTCCTCCAATTTTTGCTTGACTAGCTGCATCCCACAAATTGAAGTTAGCAGGTCCTCTGTTAGTATGGATCATCACAAGCGGATCAACTCTAACACCTAAGCTGGCTGCATGCTTCTCAAATTCACCAAGCAGTTGACATTTCACAAAATGTCATTTTTCCAGTACCACCATCACCCACCAGTATGAGTTTGAACTGCACCTGGGGTTCTCCCTGGGAGTCATTGTGATGGATCTTCCAGAAAGTCTCCAGGCAGCATCAGACTGAGCTACCTAGAAAAAATGTAAAATCATTAGCTGGCTATTTTCATAATCCATTTTGTTTATTTTTGAAACACTAAAAATATTTTCATTTTGTTGCCTTATGTCCAGTGTTTTAAATTAATTGTATGGCTGTTATTAAATATAGGCTGTCATCCACTGGAGGATAATCTTTTTGGTTTCATTTTATAATTCATATATAGAATTGGAAGTTCTATAAGTAAAACATACATGGAAATCACAAAAGAATAAGTCAGTTATTTCAGATTTTCAATTTTCAATGTAGTTAAGTTTCAAAAGTATAATGATAATAATAGCCAAGAAATGGATATAGATTTTTCTGGAGCATTTTAATCAAGGACTACCTAACTTTTTAAAGAGCTATGAAAGAGTGAGTCTACTGTGTCTGTGTGTTTGTTTTCAATTGGAGCATATTTCTTCTGCAGTTTGATTCAGCCACTTTTGCTTTAGGAATGTTTCCGTATGGGTTTCTATTAAGGTTTGTCCACAGTTATGGTTTCATCAATCAAGTTAACTGAAGTCCTTGCTACAGCGCCTTCTGAAAACATTAAATACAAACAAACAAACACAATACCTCACTCCCACACAATGCCAACTTCTAGCAAACCTATAGGACAAGGGTAACCCCCCCCCCCCCCCCGTGAGTTTCCAATATTGTAACTCTTTATGAGAATAGGAATCCCTGTCTTTCTCCCTTTATCCCAGTTTAAAACTGCTAACCATTATTCTGCCAAGACTCCTGAACACATGTTAGGGCAGGTTAAATTCTGGGTGAATTTAGTAATAGGGTCTAATGAATCCCTTGAATATGTCAAGCATCAATTAAAGCCACCCATCTCAATTATTCTGTGATCCTAACATGGCTAGTTGTGATCATTCTGAAAACAGTTCATGAATAGAACTTAGTTTTTCTTGTTTACTGTCACATGCTCCATGCAATAAAGAAATGCTTGTTCTATAAAGCATTATCATAAATATGATTTTAAATAAAAACCTAAAACTTTGTCTAATTCTCCCATCAAGGGGTTTTACAATGTTGACTAAAAACGTAAAAACCTACTGCCATCACAGTGATTCCACTTATAGCAGCCCTGCATCGGAGTCCTGACTTCAGAAGCAGATGGCCTCCTCTTTCTTTGAGGAGCTGCTGGTGGGAAGAACTTCTGGCCTTGCAGTTACCAATTCTGTCCAATCGAGGCGTTATACATTGGTCTGCTAACCACCAGGCCAGCCCTTAGAACCTACTAGCTGCTGTATGGAGAAAAAGTGGGTTTTTCTGCTCCTATAAAAATGTATAACCTTAGATACAATACAAGGTTATTATGCATCAGGAATAAATTAAAAGAAAATGAGTTTTATTTGACTTGGTAATAAAACAATGGGCATCTTGGCAGGTTTACAATTAGCTATTTGAGTAAGGAGACTTTCTTACAGATACAAAACTGTAAAATTTGAGTTTTAGAATTTCATGACCATAATAAAATTAAAGACATAAAATTTTTTAAAAATGTTTTCTGCTATATATTATATGCTCGCTAGTTATATTATATGCTGCTATTTATATGTGTTGTGCCAATCAATATTTGTAGTATGAAATGAGATTTTAAAAGTACAGAGAAAATAGTGAACGTCACCTCAGCAATCTTTCCCCTGATAAGATTTAAATCTTCCATAATAAATATGTTTTTATAGAAATACATTTATAGTATGTGTTTACCAGGTTTATGTGGTTTCTACATGTATATATAATCTTTATGAATTTCTAAATCAGTCTTTATCAAGAGCTACTTTGATTTCATGCTACAGTATTTATATACCCAATACACTCTCTTAGAAAAGTACATTCACAAAGAAACAAAACAAGTCATAGTGCCACTGTTTCTGATTTCTAACAGTGCCAGCTGTCCTCCAACCAATCAGTTGGAAGGGGGGTTGTTGGAGATGCATCCCCCAAATTCACTGCATATCTTGATTTTGTACTCTTCCTGTTCCCTGACCTCCAGTTTCTGAAACCTCAGCCTGCAGAAATCATCCGGATTTGGATTCCTTAGCCCCTACAATCCCAACAGCCAACAGAGGTTTCAAGCCCTCTGCCTGGTGGGTGAATTTCAGACTTGTTAACATCCTCAATTATGCGAGTCTTTTTCCTAGAAGTTTATCTCTCTGTGTATATTTAGATAAGCACACATTACTGTTTTGTCCTCTAGATTACCCACTTCAGTGCTCTTCAGACTTTCATCTGTTCCCTAAACTCAAATAACACTAAAAAGAAACACCAACGCCTCGAGGATGCCAAATCTGCCATCGTGATGCAATGGAAATTATTTGCATAAATTCATTATCTTTTCCATTTGCTTTAGCTACTCCGAGATTAAGAGAAAGTTTCATAAACTCTTCAGACATCTACTTTAAATTTGCATCAGGGTTGTATCCTCTCATCATACTTATTCAATCTGTATGCTAAGCAAATCATCAGAGAAGCTGAAAGGTGTGAAGAAGAATGCCACATCAGGATTAAAGGAAGTCCTATTAACAATCTGTGGTATGCAAATATTACTTTTCTTGCTGAATGTGAGGACTTGAAGCACTTGTTGATGAAGATCAAAGATTAAAATTCAATGTAAATAAAATAAAAATCCTCCCAAATGGATGATGGGTAACATCATAATAAATGCAAAGTTTCAATGATGATAGGAGGGAAAAAGAAAAAAAGAATAAATGCAAAGAAGATTGAAGTTGTGAAGGATTTCTTCTTGCTTGGATCCACAATCAGTGCTCATAGAAGCAGCAGTCAGGAGATCAAAGAACACTTTCCACTGTGTAAGTCTGCTCTAGAAGTCCTTTTTTAAAGTACTAAAAAGCAGGGATGTTATTTTGAGAGGTATGTTGTGACTGACCCAATTTTCAATTGCCTTATATGAAAGTTGGATATTGAATAAGGAAGACTGAAGAACAGTTGATACATTTGAATTACAGTGTTGGAGAAGAATATTGAAAGTACCATGGAGTGCCAAAATTCGAAGAAATCTTTCTCAGAAGATGTACAGTCAGAATGATCCTTAGAATCTGGAGACTTGCTTTACGGAACTTCAGACATGTTGTCAAGAAAGAGCAGTCCCTGGATTAGGACATCATGCTTAGCAAAAGAGAAGGGCAGTAAAAAGAGGAAGGCTCTCAACAAGATGGATTGACATGGCTGAAACGATGGGTTCAAACATCAGGACAATTGTGACAATGGTGCAGGACAAGTAGTAATTTGTTCTCTTGTACATAGTTATATGAGTCAGAACACACTCAATAGCACTAAACTAAAACTACAAATCATTTCCTCTAACATCCAATATTTTCTACTCAGAATGTTAAGGTTTATTTATTTTATTAAATACTTGAGAAATTTTAAGTGTAATCATAATTACTTCAACTATTTAAATATTCATAATATACAATTTTGTATATTTACATAATGAATATGTGAATATCAGTTACAATGTAAAGCAGCAAAGTTTTATCTAGACAATATCTTGTAACACAATCTTAATTTTCCATCCTGTTTCTTTCCTCTTTTGTGTTGAAAAATATAGTGGCACCATTGCGTTATTGTCACTGTTAAAATCCATGCGAGTCTTTGTGAAATTAAAGTCAAATAGTCTTCAGATTTACCTCATTTTTCTTTTACATTGAAAGATTAGGAGAGCTTAGGAATGGCAAACTAAAGTTCATATTACTTTACACAGCATCCCTAATAATTTAAAAATCAACTACTGAAATTTACTCTTCTCCTTTTTGACCTTTTCTATATTGTGACCAATTTTAAACATGTTATCCTGAAAAATCTATTACAAGTAAGTTGCTCTATGCACTAAAAAAAATCATAAAATGTTGATTTTATTACATAATTAATTATAAAATATAAAAAGAAATAAACTGCTTATTTTAACTACTACTCACTTTCTTCATTATGCAGTCAGTCGCCTCACATTAACAACTAATGTTTGTGAAACCAAAGTTCAAGGCACCATTTCAAATAATGATAAAGAGTGTAAGAAAAAAAATATTAGATGTAAATAAATGGTTACACCTCCTCAAATATTTAGCATAATTTCACATTCACTTCATCTCCACTGTCACTTTACATTACCTACATAAAATAGTTTTACATGTACCTACTTAAAAGAGTAGGCTAGCTGAGGTAAGCTTAAAAATGCAAACGGTGGATAGGAAAAAAGCTACTACATACAAACATTCCTGGGGTGAGCCCCAGGTAGTATAGCAGGGGCCAGACCAAATCCAGGGTTACATATAGTAGCTGACTAAAAAGGAGGGGGGCATGGAAATGGAAGAAAGAAAGAAAAAGACATGGACAACAGAGGAACAGGACACTAACCCACCCAAGGGGTACGTTTTATTTAAATCTCCACAGGGAAAGAGGGACCAGACTGTAACCCGGTGTTCCAAGATGTGAATGCAACATACTTGTATGAAGCAGGGAACCAGTAGAGAGGTCTGAGGGGTTGGCCCCAATCCCAACTACACGGACAGCTCCCCCTTCCCACGGAAGAATTCAGAGGACAACACTGAAGCTACAGCTCAGGCAGAGGGACATGTCAATCAGAGCACACAGGAGCAAATGAAGGGAGAGGAAGAGAGAGTGGAACCCAGCTTGGCCCACCAAACCCTGAGGACAATATTTCTGCTCAGAGCAGCCAAAGCACAGAGAGGACCATAGTGCCAGCCCCACTATGAGACATGACATCCCTCACTGACCATAGAGCTACAGGGGACAACACTGGAGGCACAGTGTGGGAATAGTGCCCGATCTGACCCCACCACATGGAGGTGAAACACTAAGGGTGTGCAGCAGAACAGCAAGGGGAGCAGAGAAATGAAGTCCCCAGGGAATACCAAAAATAGACTCTGGGGCTAGAGCTTGGCACCCCATCAGATTTGACCGGAAAACACTCCTACAGGCCAGCAAACAGTCCTTGAACTAACTACAAGCTTAGTTGTTGTTTTCTTTTGTTGCTTGGTTTTGCTCTGTTTTGATTTTGTGCGTGTTTTTCTCTTCGCAGGTCTGTCTAAATAAGATAGGCTGGATGAACAATCTGGAAGAGAAAACAATGGGACCGACAGTTCCTGGGGGACATGGGAGAGGGGAAGGTGGGGGGAAAGGAAGTGGTGTTAACAAACCCAGGTACAAGGGAACAACAAGTCATCCAAATTGGTGGTGAGGAGGGTGTAGGAGGCCAGGTAGGATATTATCAAGGTTAATGTAACTGAGAGGAATTACTGAAACCCAAATGAAGGCTGAGCATGACAGTGGGGCAAGAGGAAAGTGAAAGGCAATAGAGGAAAGAGCTAGGAGGCAAAGGGCATTTATAGAGGTCTAAATAAAGGCAAGTACATATGCAAATATATTTATATATGAGGATGGGGAAATGGACTTATGTGCATATATTTACAGGTTTAGTATTAAGTTAGCCGATGGACATTGAGCCTCCATTCAAGTACTCCCTAATTGAAGAATATTGTGTTCTATTGAACTGCATTCATTACATGATGCTCACTTTTCCAACACAATCACTGAGGACAAAGCAGGTGCATAAGCAAATGTGGTGAAGAATGCTGATGGAGCCCAGCTATCAAAAGATATAGCATCTAGGGTCCTAAAGACTTGAAGGTAAAAAAAGTGGCCATCTAGCTCAGAAGCAACAAAGCCCACATGGAAGAAGCACACCAGCCTGTGTGATCACAAGATGTCCAAGGGAACAGGTATCAGGCATCAAAGAACAAAAAATCATATCATTGTGTATGAGGGGGAATATAGAGTAGGGACCCCAAAGCCTATGTGTAGGCAGCTGGACATCCCCTTACAGAAGGGTCGTGGGGAAGAGACAAGCCAGTCAGGGTGCAGTGTAGCAACGATGAAATAACACTTTCCTCTAGTTCCTAAATGCTTCCCACCCTCCTCCCCCCACTATCATGATCCCAATTCTACCTTACAAATCTGGCTAGACCAGAGGATGTACACTGGTACAGATAGGAACTGGAAATACAAGGAATCCAGGTGGATGATTCCTTAAGGACCAGTGGTGAGAGTGGTGAGAGTGGGAGGGTGGAGGGAGGGTGGGCTAGAATGGAGGAACCGATTACAGGGATTATAACCTCCTCCCTGGCGGATGGACAACAGAAAAGTGGGTAAAGGGAGCCGTCGAACAGTGTATGACATGACAAAATAATAATTTATAAATTATCAAGGGTTCATGAGGAAGGGGAGAGCAGGGAGGGAGGGGAGGAAATGAGGAGCTGATGCCAGTGGCTTACGTAGAGAACAAATGTTTTGAGAATGATGAGGGTAATGAATGTACAAATGAATGTAAAATTGATGTATGTATGGATTGTGATAAGAGTTGTATGAGCCCCCAATAAAATGATTTTTAAAAAAGCTATTTAACTCTAAAATATGCATAATTCTTTACAGTAAATATACAAATATTTTAAGAAATTGTCAACTGCCTGAATAAACTTGTATATCATTATCATAATCTTTATGTGACATTCATAACGATGCTGCTTAAGCATATGCATATTTCCATGACTGCATGATTTCTGGGTTAAAATAATCAATCTTAAGTATAATCTCTTCATAATGCTGATTTCAAACTTTCTGCTACCATTCCCAAATACCTATTTCAAATTATTATAGTTAATATTTTGAAATTAATGTCTGAAAACATAACTCCCTCTCAAAGAACCAGCATAATTTCTTGAATGGAGTTGAGTTCTGAAGAACCAATGCTTTCAAATTTGGTTAAAACTTTATTTTGATGAGTTGATGTTTCTGATATTAATGAAGTTCATAATACCTGAGGTCATTAATGATGTGAGGTCATTAATTGTTTTTTCTGTATTTCTTTTTCCCCCCACATATTTTATTTGAAATTATAACTGGAAAAATGCCTATATCATCTTTTAGTTTACATCAAACTGTAATATTTAAATCAAATGAACAAATAAGAAAAAATCAAATAGTTATTAAATTAAATATAAATATCATTCCCAGAAACATTTTTCAATTACCTTAAGAAAACATATTTTGTGACTCCAAATATTTGTATGTGTTTTTTACTCTAATTAAAACAAGTTGGATAGCATTAGCACAAATTATAACCTGACTGCTTTGTGTAATAAACATAAATAGCAAGTTCTTAGATATGATTCTCAGTTGGAAGAAACAAAATAATTAGGGAATAAATTCTCATGGGCAATACTGTGGTTAGAGGAATAATTATGTGAAATAAGTAACAAGATAAACAGCTTATGGTAGTGCTAAGACATATAAGCAACAACATGGCAAATGATTGAGACCGCCAAGAATTTGATCCTATTTATAGTTCAAAAACTCTTAAAAATAAAACTGTAGCCTATTGAGTATGCAAATATGCCTACTTTGCACTTTTATATTTTAATGTCACAATGACCAAATAATGATGTGAAGGATACCATGAGAGTCTGTATATCTTGGATAAGCAAATAATTGTAAGAGTATTTCATAATGTCTAGACAAATGAGTTAAACAACAGCAACTATAAGATATATGAAGCTGAGCTAAAATATGGAATTCTGATTGTAAAAGGAATAGATATGAGAGTTTAACAGAAATCATACAGAACTTTTAATGAGGTATTTAAATAATCTTATTAGTAATATAATTTTTAATGTAAAACAACCTGTCTTTTAATTCATGTTCACTGTTTATCAAGCTAAACATTTCATTGAATGAAAAGGTGGGACATAAGTTTTGGTTTATACTGAACAGTAGAGTAAATGAAAATGATGGAGTGATGAATTTATTGCAAGTAGGAATTGATTCAATATTTTAACTGATGGTAAATTTATAAATTGCCTTTAAGTTAGATACTTATAATCTGGGAAATTCTGTGTATGTACCTATACCTGTAGCTGTTTCTATATCTGTATCTAAAGCAGTCTCTATATGTGTACCCTTATCTGTGTCCTCCTCTCTATAGCTGTATCATCTATGTCTCTCTCTCTCAATATATATATGTATACACACAGATTCACATATGTGTGTACATATGCACACACACATGCATATAGGTGTATTATACATGCCAAATATACCATAAGATATATACCATATATATATAATATGTCATATAGTATATACCATTGCTATTGCTATGTTGTGCTTGTTAGGTACTGTCTCCTTGGTTCTGGCCCATGTCAGCCCTATGTGCAGTAGAAGAAAACACTGCCAGATTCTGCTCCATCCTCACTATTGATCCTCTGCTTGAGCCCATTGTCACAATTATTGGGTCAACCCATCTAGTGGAGGGAATTTTCCTTCATGTCTTCCTACTTTACCAAGCAAGGTGTCCTCCAGGGACTGGTCTCTCCTGACAACATGTGGAAAGTCTCTCCGTTCTTGCCTCTAAGGAACATTCTGGCTGTACTTCTTCCAAGAAAGATTTGTTTGTTCTTTTGGCACTCCTTGGTGCTTCCGGTATTCCTCCCCAGCAACACAGTACATACTCATTGATTTTTCATTGGTCTTCCTCATTCAATGTACGAATTTCACATGCATTTGAGGCAAATGAAAATACCAAGGACTGGGTCAGGCACGCTGTAGTCCTCAAAGTAGCATCCTGGCTTTTCAGTATTTTAAAGAGGGTGTATGCAGCAAATTTACCAAGTTCAATGTATCTTTTGATTTATTTACGGCTGTGTCCATGAGAACTGATTGTGAATCCAAGCAAAACAAAATCCTTGACCACTTCAACTTTGTCTTCACTTATCATGATCTTACCCATTGGTTCAAGTTGAGTACTATGGTTGTCTTTACATGCAGTAGTAATCCATATTGCAGGGTCTTGATCTTCATTAGCAAGTGCCTGAAATCCATCTCATGTTCAGCAAGGAAGATTATGTCAACTGTGTACTGAAGGATGACAATAAGAATTCCTCCAATCCTGATGCCACATTCTTCTTCATATTATCCAGCTTCTCTGATGATTTGTTCTATGTACAGATGGAAGTATCATGCATACTTCAGTATAAGTATTATGAGTTGACAACCCTGGCACATACCTTTCCTAATACTAAATTATGCAGTACCCTCTTGCTCTGTTCCCACAAGTGCCTCATGATAAAATATCCTAGAACTCTTATTATTCTCAAAAATATCCATGTCCACACATTCAAATACTTTGGCATAGTGGATAAAACACAACATGAACTCTTTCTGGTATTATCTACTTTCAGCCCAAATCCAACTGACATTGGCAAAAATATCCCTTATTTTCATGCCCTCTTTTGAATCTGGCCTGAACCTCTGGCAGCTCCCTGTCAATGTCGTGATGCTGGCTTTCTTGGACGATCTTCAGCAAAAATTTACTTGCATGTGATATCAATTATATTGCTCTCTCTCTATTTTTTCTTATTGCTGTATAAGTTGAGTGTTATGTTGGGTCACCTTTCTCTGAAATGTGTACAAATATGGATCTCTTTGAGTCAGTTAGCTAAGTAGCTGTCTTCCAAAATTCCTGGCATAGAAGAATGAGTGCTTCCAGTGCTCCATCAGTTTGTTGAAACATTTTCATTGGTATTCCATCAATTCCTGGAGTCTTGTTCTTGGTTAATGCTTTTAACGCAGCTTGAATTTCTTCAGCACCATTGAGTCTTGTTCATATGGTATCTCCTGAGACAAAAGAATGTCGACCAGTTCTTTTTGGTATAGTGACTCTATGTATTTTTTCCATCTTCTGTTGAGAGTTGCTGCACAATTCAATATTTTGCTCATAGAAACTTTCAATATTGCTACTTGAGGCTTGAAGCTTTTCTTGATTTTTTTCTGTTTATGATATACTGACAGTGGTCTTCCCTTGTGATTTTCCAATTCTAGCTCTGTGCAAATTGAATAATAATACTTTAATTTTGTCTTTTGGAGATGCCCTTTGGAATTTTTGTCCAATTGTGTGACTTCACCATTACTTCCATTTACCTTAGCTACTCTCAGATTAAGTGCAAATTAATGTCCTCCCATAGCTCACGAGGTCTTCTGTCATTAGTGTTTAATTCATCAAATAGGTTCTTGAATTGGGATAGTCTCAAAGTCATATGGGGCACAATTCAAAATGCCCCACAGGGAAGATTTATGATTACTCGAATAAAATGATAAAGATGTCTCCAAAGTGAATTAGAAACAAATATAAATCATTGATATGAGAATGATTTTGAGTTCCCACTTGACTGTAGATCAAATTAGTTCTTGTGGCATTTCCCTTCTCAGTACTTGCTCTCATGAGGAGATCACTGAAGATATAGGTGTTATAGCAAAGAGTAGTGAAAAAATAAGATGGTACCTGGCAATTAGAAAAAATGTAATAGAGGAAATAAAGGCTTTTCTCCAAACAAGCAGATATCTGAGTGAGGAGTCAGCTAAGTCCACATGGAAAAAGAATACCTACCTTTGCGATTCAAGCATTGTCAATAATAAACACCCAAACTAGGAGGAGGGAGTGATACCAGAGATTAAATTCTAAATACCCACTTTGTGGAACATTAAGAATGCCAGTAGAAGCTTAAACTGCATTTGAAGGGTCACTATATAGATTGAGACTCCAGTGAAATTCAACTGACCATACTCTAGAAATGTAAATGACCTTAGTGTTACACAAAGAGCATTGTTAAGCAGATATTAGCAGCTGCAGTTAGGTTAGAATGTAACAATTTGTTGTTAGATCTCCCCTTTGACACATTTGGAATTCATTTTGTTTTATGAAAATATTTTCTGCTTTCTTTCTGATTAAGATTTTCCCTTTTTTATTGGGTGAAAGCTGCTGGCCTTTGTTACCTTTTTGTCTTTGTTTTGTGTGTGTTCCTATGCAGGAAATTCAGGATAGGTGGATCTTTGAAGACAGCAACTATATTAATAATTACCTGGGGACATTGAAGGGATGGCAACTGGAGGAAATGAGGAATGAACAAAGCAATGAGAACAAGCTAGGGGAATAAACTTCCAAAGTTGATTGATTGTGGTAATGAATGCACAACCCTTCATAATATGAACTATTGAACTGCATGATATTGCAAAGACAGTGAATTATTCATTTTGGCTCTTCTAGCCAAGTCTCTAACTCACACCAAAGGACCTTTCCCTGCATGAATCTGGTAAAAAGTTGAAGGAAGATACTGGTAGGATTCAGCTGTGTGTAATTTAGAACAAGATTCCCCATAGTGCCATCCTTCTATGTATAAAATGTGCTACCTGAGAAGCAGGAGAAGGGATCTCATTATCAGCAAGAGTCAGAAGTGGAGCATGTCTTCTAGATATGTGCTTCCTGTGCAGTGAACCTCCTGGATCTGGAAGACAGCTAACCATCAGAAGAGTAGCATCACTACAAGGAGCCAGAGCATGGACCAGAGTGATGGACTTCCCAACCCACAGAGCAAGTCAAGATGAGTATTTGTTCAGAAGATTGCTCTGTCAATTAAAGAAGTTGGGATTGCTGATGGACAAAAGTGAAGCTGAGTGTTTTGAGCTGAGGCTTACTGGAATGGGTTGCCTCCAGGCACTTAATTCATGGAGCCAAACTTCCTGACCCACGGGACTTGATCTGAATACCTTGAGGGTGAGGTTTACAGTGGAGTGGTATGCACCTGTGGGCATTTATTAGAAGATATTTTTTACCATCTCTGGATAAACAACTCAACAATTTTCTTAAGAAACCTTTTAAACAGAAATTTTGTCAGTGAGTTCTGAGTATACATTTTGTTATTGAGTTCTGGAGTTAAATTATAGAATATTAACTAAGTTAGTGTATGTGGCAGTTACATAATCTACTGTCAATATGAGGAAGGGGCGGAGTCTAGCCTGTCAATCAGTCATAGTCAAAGAATCCTCTGTGTGGGCATGGCCTTCTCCTGAGGATTCTGGGAACTCTTGTCTTCCTCCCCGAAGACCGAAGACCAAACATATACTCCCTGCAAGACATTCCTATTGTCAAACCACATGGAGCTATGCTGATAGAGCCAGAGCCCTGGAGCTGGAGGAGCCACATGGAGACCCATGCCAGTACTGAGATGCTTCTACTGCCACTGGATCCAAAAGACTTTCCTGTGATTTTCATGCATTTGGTGTCACTGCATGTGCTGCATGAGTCTGAAGAGGAATTTATATACTGGTATCAGACATGGACTAATATCAGAATTATGGACTTTTTCTGGATTGGCTGAGATGTTTTCTCAATATACAATTGCTCTTTTATATAAAGTTATTTCTTATACACATATTATTGTCTATGAATTTGTTTCTCTATTTGTGTTAGTCTGGGTACTTTAGAGAAATAAATTCACAGAAACTCATATGTATAAGAGAGAGTTTTATATAAAGGGCAAATACACATCAAGAAACATCCCAATCCAGTGCTGCCCAAGCCCACAAGTCCAACATTAATTCATATGTCCAACACCAATCCACAAAGTCCTCCTCCATCTGGCAAAACACACACAATGATGCCGACTGCATGAGGAAAGCCAAGTCAGTGAATGTGTAAGCATCTCAGCGCTGGCAGGGATCTCCAGTGGCTGCTCCAGTAACCAAGGCTGCATCTGGGTAGGTTCATGTGGCTTCTCCCTGGGGATATCTTGCAGGAAATGAACCTTACCAGCTAACGCAGGTAACTGGCGAAGGCAGCTCCACCCTGGTCCGACCATCAGAAAGCAAGAGACCCAAGAACTCAAAAGGCGAGGCTCACTGAGCCATTTATCCCTCCACCCTTCAATTAACACCACATGTGTTTATCCACCAGGTTGGCACAATAAACTAACTACCTCACTATTCAATCCAGACTAACACAATGTACGTAGGTATGTTAATTATATCTCAATTAAACTACGAAAATGAGAAGAAACTGCTGCAAATATCTATTACAAAGTAAAACTTGAAATACATGAAAAAATTAATCTTGGAAAATTGGAGCTCACAAAAATTAAATGGAATACGTAAAGATCTATACCCTAGAGATTTTTGAGCTGAAATAGATGGTTATTGGCCATTTTAAATCAGACAGTTTTATGGTTTACTATGTCAGGAAAGAGATTCAAGAAAAAAAAGCATTACATTCATTGTCAAAAATGACAGTTTCCATTTACTGTTTGCTCATCTTTGCTTCCAAATTTTGCATTCCAAATCCCAAAAATTATCAATGCAATTTGATTGCATTTTTGATCAATTTCAGACTGAAGTCCTTGGTAGGATTCTTCAATATTTTCATCACAAATTCTCATGATTTGTGCATAAGTTTGAATAAGAGTTGTATTGACTGGATTTTTTTGTATGGGGATAGATATTATCCTATCACAAGACAGGATTGTACTTCAAGATAGATCTTCAAATGTCCTTTTGACATTGATACTTCTTGAAATCTTTAGTTTACCCAGTGCCTTTGTATTGATTCCAATTCATTGACTACTGACTGTGTGGTTAACAGGCCAATGTATAACCAGGGCTTCTTTTTTTTTTTTAAACATTTTATTAGGGGCTCATACAACTGTTATCCCAATCCATACACACATCAATTGTGTA